>NC_044558.1:36844163-37146824 GCF_007565055.1 Rhinopithecus roxellana
GTAAGCTGTGTGGCTTAAACAACAGAAATTTCTTATGGTTCCAGAGGTTAGAAAGTCCAAGATCAAGTTTCTGACAGTGTTTTGTTCCTGGTGAAAGTTTTCTTCCTGTCTTGAAGATAGTCATCATGCTGTGTTTTCACATGGTAGAGAAAGAGAGAGCTCTGGTGTTTCTTCCTCTTCTCATGTGAGGATCAGCCTTATCAGATTCGAACTCCACCCTTATGAACTCAGTTAACTTCAATTACTTCTTCCAAGACTTTTTCTCCAATACAGTCACATGAGGAGTTAGGGACTTAACACATGCATTTGGGGAGACACTATTCAGCCTGCAGCAATTAGTATTTTTCAGTCTATTGCACAAGATTTTCAAGAGTGTTAGCTACTATTCTGGCTGTTATTAGCCAGGATAACACCTGTGTAGGATTATTGGCAGAGGGAAAGATGCATATGCTATTCTTGGTGTGGGAGGGAAGTTGACCAATGCAATTGGAACTGCATTGTGAGAACGGGTAGGTTTGTTATGAGAATGACAAAGCCATGGGGGGCGAATTCATGCAGTGCCTTGTATGATCTGAAAAAGTCTTAATTTATACGTTGAGAAAAATGGGCAGCAATTTAGGGAAGTAATATTATCAAAAATGAATGTAAAAAGCACTCTATTTTTATGAAATGCATTGGAGGGGAGAAAACTGGATGGATGCTAGATGACCAGATATGAGAGAGGAAAAATGGGGATTTAATATATCAGATATTTCTATATTGAAAAAGCAATTTAAGGTTCAGCCACTGAGGAATGGCTGTATCAGTCTTGCAGTGTCAAGTTTCAGTATATTTTTGTATACTCTAAAAATAATTCTTAATAATATTTGAAAAAAATTGGATAACAGAAACATTTTTACAATGCCACACTATGTACGAGAGACCATATTTAAATCAATGTTTCTGTCCTGGCATGGTAGCTCACACCTATTATCCCAGCACTTTTGGAGGCCAAGGTGGGTGGATCAGCTGAGGTCAGGAGTTCAAGACCAGCCTGGCCAACACGGTCAAACCCCATCTCTACTAAAAATAAAAAAATTAGATAGGTGTGGTGACGTGGACCTGTTGTCCCAGCTACTTGGGGCGCTGAGGCAAAATAATCACTTGAACCCAGGAGACAGAAGATGCAGTGAGCCAAAATCATGCCACTGCTTTCCAGCCTGGGGGATACGGTGAGATTTTTGTCTCGAAATAAATAAATAAATAAAATAAAACAATGTTTCTAATTGTGTCAGCATCTTTATATGTACATGTAAAATATTGTAAATATACATGTAAAATATTTATAGGCACATTTAAAATATTGTAAATATTTATAAATAATATGAATAAACAATGCAATAAAATATAAATGTGAAATATTGCTTATTTGATAATTTTAATATTAAAATAGCATTTAAAATATTAATCATTATTATTTCTAGAGAGATAAATTACATTTCATTTTTTCAATCTGCTTTTCTTACAACTCTAAATGTTTTGTAAAGTATGATTTGCTTAAATTTCTAAAATTTTATGATGTTTGGGCAACATATTTCTAAGGAAAAAATGACTACAACTGGCACATAAAGTTAGGAACCTTAGATTGAAAGATAAAATACTCTTTTTGATATCTAAGTATAGTATACTCATAATGATATTACCAGGTGTTTTATATATTGTAGATGTGTCTTGATTTCATGGTTGTGCTGAGACTAATGAAGTTGAGAAGTGGAACAAAACAGATATTACAGAACAAGAATTTGAAAAATTCTGATTTTCACATTTTCTACTTTCATTTCATTAGTACAATCCTGAAATTATGAATACCTCACCAAGGTGAAGATAAAACAAAAATATGGCTTTACAACTTTAGAAGTTAGAAATTGTTTGTATAATGTGTTGGGAAAGAGCCTATAGTTTGAAATTTAAAGGCCTGTGGTTGGTTCTAAATGTTCTACCTTGTAGCCACAGGATTTTGACAAGATTGACTAAGTCTCATTTTCACTACCAGTAAATAAATTAGAAAATAAACTCTAATCTGCCTACTGTATATGGAACTTGTAAGGGAGAGGTAAAGTAACGTGTGCACATTATTTAGAAATTGTGTGTTATGCAAACCTAAAATTCGTGTTTTGGCAACAAAATTAATGATCACAGGGAAGCAAATAAAGCAATAATTAGATTGTATTGAAATTTGCAACAAATAATTAAGAAGCATATGAAGAAAGCTAAATGCTAAATAAACCAACTTCCTTTTCTTTGGGCTTAACTAATATCTCATATTCATGTACTCCTAACAATCACTAATAAATTAGTTAACCTCCTCTCTAACAGCTTGAAGAATAAAGGCTTTTGATCAAAGACCTAATCAGTATATTTTAAATTATTTTTATTGTAGCACAGTATGTTTTCAACTCAATATAACCAGCCTGGAAATAAACTAGATCTATTCTGTTTAGATATAATCTGAATATCATCCATATTTATTCATAACTAATAAATTTATTAAATTAATAAAATACAAAGTATATCTGAATAAAAGGCACACACAAGGTAGTTAAAGTGAATATAACTGATAAAAGGAATGATAAAATAAAAAAGATTTATTCATTTAATTGAATGCTGTACTCTCACTAAGGAAGTGGCTTTCCTTCCATTTTTAGTTTAAATATAAATTATTCAACCTGAATATTCATGTACATAACTCTTTTTTTTATATAAATTATAGTTTAAGTTCTGGGATACATGTGCAGAACATGGAATTTTGTTACGTAGGTATACACATACTATGGTGGTTTGCTCCACCCATCAACCCATCACCTACATTAAGTATTTCTCCTAATGTTATCCCTCCCCAGCCCCCAACCCGCTAACAGGCCCCAGTGTGTGATGTTCCCCTCCCTATGTCCTTATGTTCTCATTGTTCAACTCCCACTTATGAGTGAGAACATGCTGTGTTTGGTTTTCTGTTCTTTTGATAGTTTGCTGAGAATGATGGTTTCCAGCTTCATCCATGTCCCTGCAAAGGACATGAACTCATCCTTTTTATGACTGCATAGTATTCCATGGTGTATCTGTGCCACATGTTCTTTATCCAGTCTATTATTGATGGACATTTGGGATGGTTCCAAGTCTTTGCTATTGGGAATAGTGCTGCAATAAACATACGTGTGCATGCGTCTTTATAGTAGAATGATTTATAATCCTTTGGGTATATACCCAGTAATGGGAAGACAAATTGATTAACAATATACTGTAGCAGTCAGACAGTCCTGAGTTTAAATACTGAGTCCACCACTTTGCTAGTTCTGTGACCTTGGGCAAGTTAATTGTTCCAATCCTCATGTGCCTCAGCAGTAAAATGAGAATAGCCACAGTATATATCTTAAATGTCATTGTGAGTATTGAGCAAAATAATCACGTCAGTTACATACACAAATATTCAATAAATATTCACTGCTGCTGTTTTGTTGTAGCTGTTGCTAATTAGAAAGTTTGGTAGAGAAAATTTTTAGCAAAAAAAAGTTGAGGATGAGACTCAGGCTTTTTTTGTTGGTCCATTTGCTTTCATGTGTTTCTAGTCACTTCTTACTGGTTGTCAGTACCCCAGACATACCCTATTACATCTAAACATGTGAATATGAAAAGATCTACACAATAAATTGTGAAATGTAAAAACATATACATAATAATAATTAAAAGGTAGTTAAATGTTTATCTCTGAGTTTCTTGATACCTAAGACTTAGATTCAAAAATTAGTTAGCATCATGAATTTTCCTTTGTTCATAAAAAATCACATATAGTTTTAGATTGATCTCTTTAGTCTCTTATAGTCAGGAAACATTCTGCTAGACTCTTAAAAACATGCATGTAAACTCTTGGGTTTCTCTTTCTATTGAACAACTGGTCAAGAAAACAGTACACACTTGCAGAAACACACAGACTAATGAATATAGAGGAAATTGCTTGCTTACATCACTTTTTATATTATTTTTTATTTTTATTTTTAATTTTTATGGAAACATAGTAGCTATATATATATATGGGGTACATGAGATATTTTGATCCGGGCATACAATGTGTAGTAACAATTACATTATGGTGAATGGAGTATCTGTTGCCTCAAGCATTTATTCTTTCTGTGGGTGTTACAAACATTCTATTTATACTCTTTTAGATATTTTTATTTTTATTTTTTTAACTATACTTTAAGTTCTAGGGTTCATGTGCACAACGTGCAGGTTTGTTACATATGTATACATGTGCCAGGTTGGTGTGCTGCACTCATTAACTTGTCATTTACATTAGGTATATCTTCCAATGCTATCCCTCCCCCTCCCCTCTCCCCACAGTAGGACTCAGTGTGTGATGATCCCCTACCTGTGTCCAAGTGATCTCATTGTTCAACTTCCACCTATGAGTGAGAACATGCGGTATTTCGTTTTCTGTTCTTGCGATAGTTTGCTGAGAATGATGGTTTCCAGCGGCATCCATGTCCCTATAAAGGACATGAACTCATCCTTTCTTATGGCTGCAGAGTATTCCATGGCATATATATGCCACATTTTCTTAATTCAATCTGTCACTGATGGACATTTGGGTTGATTCCAAGTCTTTGCTATTGTGAATAGTGCTGCAATAAACATAGGTGTGCATGTGTCTTTATAGCAGCATGACTTATAATCCCCAGTAGTGGGATGGCTGGGTCTAATGGTATTTCTAGTTCTAGATCCTTGAGGAATCGCCACACTATTTTCCACAATGGTTGAACTAGTTTACAGTCCTACCAACAGTGTAAAAATGTTCCTATTTCTCCACATCCTCTCCAGCACCTGTTGTTTCCTGATTTTTTAATGATTGCCATTCTAACTGGTGTGAGATGGTATCTCATTGTGGTTTTGATTTGCATTTCTCTGATGGTCAGTAATGATGAGCATTTTTTCATGTGTCTGTTGGCTGTATGAACGTCTTCTTTTGAGAAGTGTCTGTTCATATCCTTTGCCCACTTTTTGATGGGGTTGTTTGTTTTTTTCTTGTAAATTTGACTGAGTTCTTTATAGGTTCTGGATATTAGCCCTTTGTCAGATGAGTAGATTGCAAAAATGTTCTCCCATTCTGTAGGTTGCCTGTTCACTCTGATGGTAGTTTCTTTTGCTGTGCAGAAACTCTTTATTTTAATTAGATCCCATTTGTCAATTTTGGCTTCTGTTGCCGTTGTTTTTAGTGTTTTAGACATGAAGTCCTTGCCCATGCCTATGTCGTGAATGGTATTGCCTAGGTTTTCTTCTAGGTTTTTTATGGTTTTAGGTCTAATATTTAAGTCTCTAATCCATCTTGAATTAATTTTCGTATAAGGAGTAAGGAAAGGATCCAGTTTCAGCTTTCTACTTATGGCTAGCCAATTTTCCCAGCATCATTTATTAAATAGGGAATCCTTTCCCCATTTCTTGTTTTCTCAGGTTTGTCAAAGATCAGATGGCTGTAGATGTGTGGTATTATTTCTGAGGACTCTGTTCTGTTCCATTGGTCTATATCTCTGTTTTGGTACCAGTACCATGCTGTTTTGGTTACTGTAGCCTTGTAGTATAGTTTGAAGTCAGGTAGCGTGATGCCTCCTGCTTTGTTCTTTTGGCTTAGGATTGTCTTGGCAATGCAGGATCTTTTTTGGTTCCATATGAACTTTAAAGCAGATTTTTCCAATTCTCTGAAGAAAGTCATTGGTAGTATTAGGGTAGTATTAGAGTGCAGTATTAGGATGGGAGTTACCTGATTATCCAGGTGTTGTGTGTCTCAATTTCCTTTGGCTGGGAAAAGGAATTCCCTTCCCCTTTGTGCTTCCCAGGTGAGGCGATGCCTTGCCCTGCTTCAGCTCTCTTGGTCGGACTGCACCTGTGGACCAGTGCCAACTGTCCAACTCGCCCCGGTGAGATGAACTCGGTACCTCAGTTGAAAATTCAGAAATCACCCATCTTCTGTGATTTCTTCAACTCCTGCCTCCTGCTCTGTGTCTCTCACACTGGGAGCTGGAGGCTGGAGCTGTTCCTATTCGACCATCTTGGGCGCGCCCCCCTCTTTTAGTTATTTTTAAATTTACAACAAATTATTGTTGACTGTAGTCATTCTGTTGTACTATCATTTGCCAGATCTTATTCATTCTATCAAACTATATTTTTGTACCCATTAACCATCCCCGTTTCTGCCCTCCTCACCACTATAAATCCTTCCATTCTTTTGAACCTGATGCTGCCTTCTGTTGCATTTGATCTTAGTTTTTTGGTTGACCTTTCTCAACTCAACCCAACCTAACTCCTTCCTCAGAGGCCCTGAAATGACTTTGGTAGAGGATCATTTATTTTCTGTATCCTATTTCAGACTTAATAACCCTAACAATTTGAGGGACCTGAAGTAGTTTCTTTAATTTGTTCATGGTCAATCAGGCCCAAATCTATACATGGCTCATTTTCTGCATAATGAGCAGGGTCAGATTGAGATATCTAGATTCCCTAAGCATGAAAAAAATAGTTCCTTGTTTTGTGTAATATTACAAAATAAACATTAACTCCAAAAATGAATTTGAAGAAATGCGACATAATTTTTTGTATTTTTGTCATGTTTTGAAATATATACTATAACATTTAAAAATGTTTTTCTAATTTTTATGCTAATTCCTTATTTGTATATAATAAATGTTTATCATACCTGGTAGAAAATGCAACATGAGTTATATTGGATTCATTTTATTTGTATCTCTATTAGTTCCACCATGTATTTCTCACACTATCAACTTAAGCATTCAAACAATGTATCCCTGTGCAGTGATAGCAACTTTTATTAATAACAAAAAAAACTTTGAATGAAATATTGAGAATCTATTTGCAGCAAATTAATGCTTTTTGTCACAAAAACAAGTCTTTCAAGACATATCTTTTGACTGATTTATATGAAATATCTTTATCAAAATACCTGCATCCATTTTGCACAGTACTAATCACACAATCATTATTTTTAATGTAATGATAGCAACATTTCTGAATTTGATTTATTGACTTTTTTTCAAATCATAGCCAGATTTATTTATTCTGTCACACTTTTTTTCTGGAAATGAAAAAGTAAGAACATGTCCCCTAAACTTCACTTATCTGTTCATTTCTAAGTTATTCTATTCGCCTTGCTTTCGACAAGTCACATCATGGCAAAAGATACAATGGCTTATGACTCATATTACTATTTTTTAGCTAGAGAGCCCACAAGTCATTTAATAATAGCAAAGGTAAGATTTGCTGCTTTCAAAGATTTAATTTTCCAGCAGATTAGATTTTAGCTAAATAGAAAAATGTATCTAATTGGTACCCTTTTTTTTTTTTTTTTTAATCTTCTTTTTCTGGGCACCACCTTGCATAGGATTTATCTGAGACAGATATTCTGAAATATTTGAATATTATGGAGTTAGTACATACTTAGTGTACTGAGTCAATTCAGTGGGTACTGAGAAATATGTACTATTACTTTCAATCTGTTCACTTCTCGACCACAGGGAGCAATTACCTGCAAAGAACTTCCTGCATGTTTTATGACTCATAAATTGAGAATAAACTCCAACAGAATCAAAATTTATGTTTTCCTAATTATATATTAGTTATCTATCATGGTTTTAAATATTGAATACAAAATACTTATATTTAGCCATTGGGAGCCATAATATTGAAATGTTGATTTAAGTATGTAAATGATGATATTCCTTTTTGGAAATAACAGAAAAAATTCAGCCAACAATTTTTAATTAATTTTCAATAATTAATGTCACTGATTTTATAGTTAGAGCTTGTTTGTCATGATGGTATGTGCTTTATGTGTGAACATTTTGCCTAATATTCATAATAACCTGATAACATTGTTACTAGGTAGAATTATGATCCCCATTTTACAGATGAATTGACTGAGACCTATACAGATAAAATAGTTTGTCAGAAGTTGAACAGGTGACTCTCATAGAAGAGCCATTGTTAAATTCTCCTAAATATGCGTACATCATTCTTAACATTTATACATTATTGCCTGGGAATTATAGAGAGGGGTATCAAACTGGCATGTTAACTACAAAAGTCATAGTTTCTAAAATGATTTACTAAGCTCTTCAATTTCATAGCTGCTAGCCACATATATCTATTAAACAATTGAAATGTGGCTAGCCCAAATTAGGAAGTATTTTAAGCGTAAATACACACTGGATTTCAAAGACTCAGTATGAGAAATTATGTAAAATATATTCAAAATATTCTTCAAATTTATTTACATGTTGAAGTAAAAACATCTTGGTTATAAAGCATTAAATAATATGTACTATTAAAATTAATTTAATATACTATACTAGATATTTTGATGGCTACTTTTCATTATTAAATTGGTTCACATATGTATTGACTCTACATATACTTTTGTATTCTTATGTACATTTTGGTTGGTTTCAAAAATCTTAAATTCATAAAGAACAGAGAAAATGCCTTCTATTTAATTTTCAACAATTCATCCTCTGGCTTGAAATGTGGCAGCCCGGTTGGTTCATGGTTCTGTGATAAACTGATTTATGACTACCAGTAGCTTCTTCCTTGGTAATAGTAATGTCAGGATTATATTTGGGGAATCTGGAATTTCTAAACAACCATCTATAATTCATTATAACAATACCATTTTCCTTAGCAAAATTTGTTTATAAATGGGAAGTGATGCAACATCATTAAAAACTTTTTTCTGCGAGACAGCTTGCTGAGACAATACTGGGAAATATTTTCTGTGATAAATAGATTACAGGGAAAGAAAGGAGATAATCTGCCTTCATTGAGTGGACACTTTGCTTGTATATGAAGTCTGACAAACCTTCAGTATTACAATGAGGCTAACTAAGCTGATATATTAAGGATGATAGGAACCTGAGTTCCTAATGTCATTAGTTATTTAACAATTTTGGCAGCTAACTCACATCTGGACTTATTGTTGTATGAGATAATACATTTATTTATTTAAAACATTTTACATGTGTTCATTTTATAGAAAATATGCATTCCAAGAATGTTGTAAATGGTATAACTAACTTCTTCAAAGATGGAACAATTGTACACCAATGAGAACATCATTATGTGTTCTCAGGATCATCTTTGACATATGAAATACAAAAAGCCCTTATTTACTTGCAAATTGAATAATAGAGATAAGAGGCCTACTTGTACAGAATAACACCTCAGAGAGTCAATGACCTGTCAATGCCTTGAGCTATATTCACGAAACAGACAGAAAACAGATATAAGATCTAAGAACAAAAAATATAGGTAGGCAAGTGCTATCATTTGGTATTCTTGGTGCTTTATTTGCTGTCTTATTTCCAATCTAGGGATTCTAGTAGCAGATTTTATAATTATATTAATAATGCCAAACAGCTGTTCTCTAACAGGCCAAATCAAATTTGTAATCAGAGTAATAGAAATATCATAATTTAAGAAATGTTCAAAATAAATAATTTTTGGAAAAGTCTGTTTTGAGCATCAGAACCTAGTCTTTTGTGAGATGTTGAACACTTAGAATAGCCACAGCACTCACATGTTTCATAACTTTCCTTAATATGTTAGGTGACTTTAATTTCTGCCGATATAGTCAAATTGAAAACCAAAAAGGCAAAATGGTCTCTTATTTAACTGTGAGTTACTAAGATAGATGTCTTTTAAATAAAAAAGATATTTTCTTTATTCTTTACAAATCCATGCATTATCGTGTATTTCCAAAATGAAGATGAACATTGACCAGCAATACCTGGTGATTTTTCCCAATCCAAAGTTGACAGGGTCTGGCTTTACTGGAATATGTTATTAAAAAAATAAAAAACATGTAATAACATCTCATTCAGAGAATTTTTTATTATTTTCATAGACTTACTAATCAGATATTTTATAGTTTTATCCTAAATTCACTGCAAATCTTGACAATTTATAGATACGATTACATCTAAGATTATGCCTTTGTGTGTTTCACTGAATATATGTTTCCAATAATTATATACTTGCATTTTTATTGTACGTTCTTGTCATTTCATTTGAAACTTTTTTCCTTTATGTAGATGTGCTTTTTATATCTATGCTTTTAGTTTACCTAAATATTTACATGAATAAAATAGATATCCAAAGGCTTAAGGTAAATACATATTTTTACATAATAAATACATACATATACATAATATGTAATACATATATACATAATATACTATATATAATATGTAAATACATATATAAATAAAGTAAATACATATATAAAGCAAATACATACCCTAAACTATAATAAAGAATCACATAATTCTTGGATTGAAAGAATCAAAGGTAATATTTACTCAAAATTCCTTTTATAATGAGAAAATTGTCACAGAGAAGGCCATATAACTTCTGATATGCTCTGATTGAATATTTCTCAAAAAAACTGACCTAGGTTTAACTATTTTTCTGTTTTAGATTTCCCAGACTATCACAGCTAAATTTCATGCCCTAAATTTAAGAATTCTGGGTCTAAATGTGAACAAATTTCCTTGAGTCTATCCAATCAAACATCTTTGGAACTCATAACATAATCATCCATCTATCTGCTTCACATAGATTAATTCCATAACATTTCTCTTCTTGACCTGCACTTTCCTCTCTCCTTCATAGCCAGACCTCCTGGTAGCTGAGACTAGGTCATTGATGTTTTATCCATCAGTATAATTCCTGAGCCAGCCTTTCCTGTTCATCTCAGCAAGGTGAACAGATATGTAGTAATAAGGATAGATACTGAATCTACCTGTGATTATAATTAATAAGTGATGAAACAAAAATGAAATAATTTTTACTCCCAATAGTTGTGGTTTTTAACCTAAGAAAAGTTTGTATTACAAATGGCAATGGGCAATGATATACAGTTGGCAGCCCTCATTGTTCTTGGGTGCGGGGTGGGGTGGGGGACTTTTGATTCTAGGACACCCCTGAAATACCAAAATTCATGGATGTTCAAGCCCCTTATGTAAAATGGTGTAGTACTTTGCATATAACCTATGCACACCCTCCTGTATACTTTTTCATCTCTAGATTACTTATAACACCTAATAAAATGTAAATGCTATACAAATAATGTTATACTTTATTGTTTAAAGAATAATGACAAGGTAAAAAATATCTGTATATGTTTAGTACAGACAAACATCCTTGTTTTGTGTGTGAACAGTTTATATCCTGTTGGTTAAATCCAAGAATGTAGAGCCCATAAATATGGAAGGTCAGCTGAAAGACTTTTCATGTATCAGCTTATCTCTCTTCTATTTAAAAGTTGAATTATATTTCATTTAATAGGTTTTGATGCCTATCCTCCAACTACAAATCATTCTCAATCTGTGATTATATTTTTTTCTTTGGCAAAAAATGTTTATTTAACTTGTTGTTATTGAAAATAATATTTTACCCTCACAAAGTGAGCTTATAACATGTACAATACATATACTCAAAAAGCTTGAAATAAACAGTAAGTTCTCACTTAACATTTTCTGTAGGCCATTGGAAACTGTGACGTTAAGCAAAATGACATGTGAGACTAATTTTATCAGAGCCTGATTGACGTAAACAAGACTTAAGTTTATAAGGCATATTTCTGGCCAAAAAAAGTTACAAAGCTTCTAAACAAATACTAAAATACTGTGTTTAAATTTTTTTTAAATATTCCCCTTTAAAGTCATAAAACACTGTTAATATTAAACATTGAAGTAAATGTTAACTATGCAGATATTTAAGAAAAATTAATTAAAAACTAAGATAAATATTTACCCAGTTATTCCAGTTCAAGGCTATGCATAGGTGGCTGAAGCCTATTCCAGAAACAGGCCCCAAGGCAGGAAGTGGGGAACAGGATACCATTCCATTGCAGAACACACTCACATACACCCATATTCACTCAGAATGAACTGTTTAGACATGCTAATTCACCTAACGTGCACAACTTTGGAGTATGGGAGGAAACCTTACTACCTGGAGAAAACCCTCACAGACAAGGGGAGAATATACAAAATCCACACAGCCAGTGTTCGTGGCTGAAAATTGAAGGATTTTTCCCCCATTAAACTTATAACAAAACAACGTTAAACACAACAATATCATTCAAGGACTTTCTGTACAGCAGTTGAGAAAGAAGGAATCTTCTTTGTTGCTCTGCTTTCATCAGAATTACTTGCATGGATTACCACATGGATTTAGGAAATCAGGCATACCTCAACAATCACAACTCTCCAGGCATTTACTGTAGACACACCTCAGAGGGACCTTCAGCCTGAAGGCATGCTATAAAACATAAAGCAGGGTCTAAAACTGATCTGATTTCCTCTATTCTACAACATCTAGTCTATTGGGGAAAACCCCACCCCCAATATTCAACGTTGGTTCTTTTCTATTTCCCTACGCATCAGCTAGTCTGAGAAATAAAGGGAAAGAGTACAAGAGAGAGAAATTTTAAAGCTAGACATCCGGGGGAGACATCATGTGTTGGCAGGTTCCCTGATGCTTCCGGAGCCATAAAACCAGGCAGTTTTTATTAGCGATTTTCAAAAGGGGAGGGAGTGTTTGAATAGGGTGTGGGTCACAGAGATCACATGCTTCACAAGGTAATAAAATATCACAAAGCAAACGGAGGCACGCATTATCATTGAAAACATCTTATCAGGAGACAGGGTTTGAGAGCAGACATCCTGTCTGACCAAAATTTATTAGGCAGGAATTTCCTCAACCTAATAAGCCTGGGAGCACTACAGGAGACCAGGGCTTATTTCATCCTTTCGGCTTGGACCATAAAAGAAAGCTGCACCCAAAGGGGCCATTTCAGAGGCCTACCCTCAGGAGCCATTCTCTTTCTCAGGGATGTTCCTTGCTGAGAAAAAGAAGTCAGCAATATTTCTCCTATTTGCTTTTGAAAGAAGAGAAATATGGCACTGTTCCACCCCACTCACTGGCAGTCAGAGTTTAAGGTTATCTCCCTTGTTCCCTGAAGATTGCTGTTATCTTGTTCTTTTTTCAAGGTGTGCAGATTTCATATTGTTCAAATACACATGCTCTACAAACAATGTGTGCAGTTAACACAATCATCACAGGGTCCTGAGGCGACATATGTCCTCCTCAGCTTATGAAGATGATGGGATTAAGAGATTAAAGTAAAGACAGGCATAGGAAATCACAAGGGTATTGATTGGGGAAGTGATAAGTGTCCATGAAATCTCCACAATTTATGTTCAGAGATTGCAGTAAAGACAGGCATAAGAAATTATAAAAGTATTAATTTGGGGAACTAATAAATGTCCATGAAATCTTCACAATTTATGTTCTTCTGCCATGGCTTCAGTTGATCCCTCCGTTTGGGGTCCCTGACTTCCCGCAACACTAGTCAGCTCTTTATATTATAAAGTTAAGTTTCTAATAACTCAAATTTTATCCTGTCATCTTTAATGTTTAAGATATTTTACTTCATACACTAATTTCATAATAAAACTCAAAATCTATATAATTACTTCTAAGGCTTTTTCTTTTCTTTTCTTTTCTTTTCTTTTCTTTATTTTTTTGAGACAGAGTCTTGCACTGTTGCCCAGGCTGGAGTGCAATGGCATGATCTTGGTTCACCACAACCTCTGCCTCCCGAGTTCAAGCGATTCTCCTCCCTCAGCCTCCCTAGTAGCTGGGATTACAGGTGCCCACCACCATACCCGGCTAATTTTTGGTGTTTTTAGTAGTGACGGGGTTTCACTAGGTTGGATAGGCTGGTCTCGAACTCTTGACCTTGTGATCCTCCCGCCTTGGCCTCCCAAAGTGCTGGGATTACAAGCATGAGCCAAAATGCCCGGCTACTTCTAAGGGTTTTTCTAATCAGATCCCTATTCATAATTCTAGCATCATTTTTCAATAATTGCCCTTCCTGAACTTTGTACCTCTGCCAGATTCAGTGACTGTTAGTCTTCTGACACCCCTTGGCCTCTCACTTGGGATTTTTGTGTATGACGTTTACATCAGTTTTCTAATCAAAGTTCTTCATGGCTTGACCCTCTTTATTTTTCCAGATTCAAATGTGACATTAATTCTCACAAATCCTTTCCTGAAACCTATGCTTAATGAAAACCCTGCTACCAATATTGATGGACTGTAATTCTGTTGATGAGGAGTGTTCATAAAATAGCTATTTATTAATTTTTATCTTTTTAAGAAGGTATATTGGCATTTAAACATTTTTAGAATATTACTATTTTTACTAATGGAGTTATCTTAGGATTTCTTAAATGATAGCTTTTAGTTATGCATGTGTTAGACATGTAGACTAGACTGATAAGCATTTGAGTAAGGTTTATATTAGTTTCCTTTCTGATTAGGTAAATGCCTGTCCCAAGGGAGTTGTTACAAATTTTGAGTATCACACTTGAGAGCATCCATGTTTCTGTAGAAAGGGTGTAATGGGATATTTATTGCATAATATAAACATGCACTTTTCTTTTCCTTATTTTAGAGAACTTTATGATTACCGGGATGGGATAGTGCAATCTGCATAAAGTTTAAGGAATCCCCTGGGTAGAAATGTTTCAAGGCTTCTATCTTTTGTCTTTTGGGATTCAGTTTTAGTAGAATACTTCTGGTGGATTGAAATGACCTGGAGAAGTAAACATGACAAAAACCACATTAAAAAAGAAAGAAATCTGGAATGGTGTCGTAAAAGACAGCAAAGACCAGCCACTCTGACACTATATGCCATGAAGAACATGATTGAACATGTCAACATGCAAAAGCTAGAGAGTTATGTGACTAAATTAAGATACCATGGAAGCTCAGGTCAATTTGATCAAAGCGCAAAAAGCAGCCAATGGCTCTTACAGAATCCTTCAAACGTAAATTCCCACATATGAATATTTAATATTTTGTTTAAGTGAAATGAGAGAAATCAGAATTGATTCTTTACACATGCCAGATAGAAATAATCAGTCAGGTATGAAGGACTACTTAAGTTTTCAGTCTCTGCTTTGAGTGATAGCAACATCAGCTGCATTCCTCTTTTTTGGATCATCAAGGGAACTCAGCTTTGGTTCCAGCAACATGGTAGAACAAACTAGCGGGTGTGCATCAGCCCCTAATTTCTAGACTTTCCCATTGGGGAAATAAGTCTGACGTCTTTACCCCACCTTAACAGAAGCCTGAAAAGGATTGTTTAATAAATAATTTAAAAATATATGTTCTGTTTACTTTTCTCTGCCACAGGCAACCAGGGACCATCTTTGTTTTGTTAGTTTTTACATCTTTGTTACCTAGACAGAGTCTGGCCCAGAGCAGACACTGACTATATATCTGTGGAAATAATAAAAGAATAAAACAACATATATTCTAGAATCTAAAATGGCCTTAAATTGTTTTAAGATGACTATAATTAAATAGTAACTGTGATAAAAACAAAAATTCATTACTACTACATAAAATATATTTATAGATTATAAAAATATACTCATTTTAGAAAAATCAAAAATATGTACGTTGATAATTAAGAAGATATGCTATCTGGCTAAAATAAAAATTCCAAATATGTAGAATAAATGTAACTAAAATGCAAATCTTACAACTTTAGTTCCAGATCTGAAAATATCCCTCAATTATAAATTTTATAAATGTTGAAAATCCCATTTGCATCATTTTATTTTGATTTATAAACCAGAAAAACAAAAGTAAGGCCCTGGGGCCTATTTTATGAAGCTTGTATATTTCTCTAGATAGATACAAGTGTAACTATAGTCTTTTTTGGTTAAGTAATTTCTGAATTCCCCTAATGTTTTGTTGAACAGACAGATTCATTATTACAAAGATTTTAACTTAAATATGAAAATTAGCTGGGTGTGGTGGCATGCGCCTGTACTCCCAGCACTTTGGGAGGCCAAGGGGGGCAGATCACGAGGTGAGGAAATCAAGACCATCCTGGGTAACATGGTGAAACCCTGTCTCTACTAAAAAAAAAAAAAAAATTTGCCGGGTGTGGTGGCATGCACTTGTAATTCTAGCTACTCAGGAGACTGAGGCAGGAGAATGGCGTGAACCCCAGAGGCGGAGGTTGTAGTGAGACAAGATCGCCAGCATGGGTAACAGAGTGAGACTCCATCTCAAAAAAAAAAAAAAAAGTTTTAAATATTTAAAAATTATACATAAATCCAGAGATATGTAACCTTAGTAAAAACAATTAGTAATTATATCAGGAATATTGTTCTATTTCCAATAATCTTCTGAGCAAAAATTATAATTTATTTGTGTTCAAATATATTAAAACTACCATTTATGCTTTTTGACTACAGTATCATTCTTAAAATGGACTTTCTGCTATAACATTCTGTAAATATTTACCAAAAGATTTCCCTAATATATATTTTTACTCTGTGAATAACAAATATTCAAATCATCTATGTCTCATTTTGGTATATATTGAAAGGTATAGATATTCCTTTTATTTTACCTAAGGCTGATGAAGCTATTTATAAACTAAAGAATTTCTTCTACATTCAGTATATTGTGTTCATGCTATTCTACATATTTTCCAATATCCATAGAAGTTGTCTGAACTTTTTCTTGGTTAAAGTCCTTCTTTTTTCTCACAAAGACCGTGTTTTTTAAATTATTATAACTTTGTCATATGTTATAGTATTTATAGGACAGAGTCCATTATTGACCATGTTTCACAAAATAATCTACAAAGTAATGCAACTGAAATTTATCAGTGTGATTTATACATGGGAATTAGAATTTACAACGTATATTCTGAAAGTCACTTGACAATTTTTTTAAAGAAGAGCTATTTAGGAGCTAGCTAATGCAACCATTCTTAATTGGTACAAAAACTTGTATTTATTGCTCACTGCTCTAATATTTTCATTTTGTACATTACAACTTCCATGTTTAGTAGTCTGTGGATGAACACTGAGGCCTCTGATCCATTATCTAAATCTGCTCTTTCCAAAGATAAATTGCAACCTTCGAACATTCCCTGACAAACTGGCCTACACCTGCCCTCACTGCTAAATCCTAATTTTACAAACCTTTCAGGACTTTGAGCTTTTCTGCTTGAGTAGTCAACTGATATATTTAAGTTTTACCTTTGTATGTCTTCAAATCTTTATTCCCATCCAAAAGGTATAGATCTTTAAATTTTGCTGACAAAGTGATAGAAATTGGTATAAATTCAAATATTTATCTCACCACAAAGCCCACATGCATTGTGTTATGTTGTACTGTTTTAAACTGAAGGCAGAATTCAGATTTTACAGCTAACTGCAGCTGTTGGCCAATCACATAAAATTTACTCAATAAATGCTTTGCCCAAATCTGATTTGATTCTCTGTTTCATATTTAAATTTGCATATTAATAAAAGCTAGGTTTTAAATATTGTTACAAATGTTATAATTTCTTTTGTTTTTTTCTTCAGGATCTCTCAAAATCTAGATATTGCCTGAAATCAGTATATGGTGACTTAGTACAACACATCCACATTCTCTCTCTCTCTCACCCACATTTCTACTACGTTTCAGTTTTTTTAAATCCTGATATTGAGAATCTGTATAGTCACAGGTAAACCAGTATAGTTACACCCATTACTGATGCCACACTCGACAGAATGAGACTCATCAAATAGCATATTCATTAAAAGATAAGCATCATCTATTACCATACTAGTCATTCCAGGGGAAACACAGTTAATAATGGTTCCTGTACTCAAATTATTTTACATGTAGTTAGACAAAGAGAATACATACTGTATATTACTACAGTTATACCTAATGGAAAATGACGGGGCTGGCTGGGCTGTTGATATAGTAAGGCCATTGGTCTAAACCCTATCTCTTGAGGGACAGGGGAAATGTGCTATGTTGTTAGGGGTTGTCATAGGGACAAGAAAGGGGACATATTGAAGAGAGAAACAGAGATGCTGTATAACTGTTGGTGTATATACAGTTCTGGACAGCAAAATATTGGCTGACCCAAAATGCCAATGTATTCCCAGGGAGAAATAATATAGTCTATACTACATTTTAAACAATTTATTTATAGTATTTTTTGTCATTTGGAATATATACATGAATTATATATAACATACTAAGGTATTTTTCCTTCAAAATAAAACTTATGAAAATTGGCTTGAGAAATTTTATTTCAGGGAAAAAATTTATACAAAAGAAGTATCCTTTATATATCCAAAATAAAAGAGACAACAAAAACTACAGGATGTTACTGATCTTCTGAGAAGGACAAAAGAGAACAAGATGGGGAAAATATCATCCGTATCAAATTTTTAAAATTGTCTTCAGTGAATTTCACTTGCCTTTTTACACATTCTGATTGAGTCCTCTCATCACCTTTGGGTACCTCTGGAGTGTATATATCAATGTCTTTACTTCAAGTAGAAAACCAGGTAAGCATCTAATGAAATTGAGCCTGGGTTTTCAGACTGGGGCTACTGCCTCAGTTTGGATTGTGTGATGTGTGGTATGATCATTGTTTTTAGTAGTGAAGAGTTGAACTTATCTGACTCTTAAAGTATAACATATCATTATTCCTGACTCACTGCTGCAAATGGACATATGGATAGCACTCAGGTTCATAGAAATGGCTAGATATGCAAAAGAAACTATGCAAGCTACCTAAATGAATAAATCTAGGCCTTCATTTTAAATATAACTGAGCAACAATTACCAGATTTTTAGAAAAATCAGTAGGAAAAAAAAAAATCTTTACCTAGAAAGAATAAATCAATTCTAAAAGAAGCATAGGTAATTCAGAAAAAGGTTTACAACTTAAAAAATAAAATAAGAAAGAAGCAAACAAAACATTTTAATTAACAAATTTAGGGATATATGAAGAGATAATATATGTACCCGACTTTGCAAACATTTATGAGGAAAGAACAATTAGTAGAACAATAAAACATTCATGAAAATTAAAAATATAATTGTTCTTATGAGAAAAACATATGGAGGCTATCTCTGAGAATTAAGACCAAAATGTAAGCAAGTAAGTAAGAGATGTATCAGTTTCCAATCAGAGGAGATACAAAAGACTAGTAGACATTCTAGAATAAGACAACAAACAAGGAAGAAAGATATAATCAATGAACTAGTGAAGTAAGTTTTCTCAAAGTTGAAGTAAGCTTTGAGTTTGTCTTTACCTTTGGTTTTTGAAAAAAATAACTTTCAGCTAGGCATAGTGAGTCACGCCTGTAATCCCAGCACTTTGGGATGCCGAGGTGTGTAGATTGCTGGTCTCGACCAGGAGTTCGAGACCAGCCTGGACAACATGGCAAAACCCTGTCTCTACAAAAATTACAAAAGTTAACTAGGCATGGTGGCATGTGCCTGTAGTCCCAGCTACCTGGGAGACTGAGGTGGTAGGATCACCTGAGCCCAGGAGGTCAAGGCTGTGGTGAGCCATGAGCATGCCATTGCACTCCAGCCTAAGCAACAGAGTGAGATCCTGTCTCAAAAAAAAAAAAAAAAAAAAAAAAAAAAAAAAAAAAAAAATTCAAGTAAGCCACAGCAAAACAAAAAATGTATCAGTAATCTAAGAAGAAATCTATAAAGAATTTAATAGGATTCACGAAAATACTATTCATCTATTAAACTAAAATGAAGATAAATGTGTGGCCTAGAAGTGAGAACATATAAAATTCAATAAGTTGTATAACCCAAAATGGAAAGGTTTTAGTGATATGGTAACTATGGCATATGTTTTATCTGTCAAAATAAAATAAATTTTTTTAAAAATTGAAAAATAATGAATTATTCAAATATGAAGTCAATTAAAACATGAGATCATATTTGCATTTTAAGCAAACCCAAATGTAAATATGGCATGTGTTTTATTCTTTGATGGATACCTGTAATATGTTAGGTACTCAGTACGTATTTGGTACAGTACTTAAGTAATTAATGGAATGGAAAGAGCAACAATTCATTTGACTTTGGTGCAAGTAATGCATGAATTTAATGTGAAGTATAAATACAATGGAACATATTTTACAGAGGAAGACTTTATTATTCTACAGATGCAACTACTCTAGTATTCACTGGTTTTGCTGTGATCATATTTGCATTACTAAGATACTGTAGATGATGTGTATTCTTAGACTTTTAGTTTTTATACAATAATCCATAGACAAAACATAAAACATTTGATTATAATTGTAGAGTTGATTGTAAACGTTTTCAATCTCTTGATTATGTAAGTGTAAAAGTATGGAGATTGAAAATAGTATTAGTGAACCCATAGCTGCTCTTTACCTTAATGTAAACTTAGTGTATACTAGCCTGATGTTCAGAAGTAGAGAGAAAGTAGAGGAGGAAGAATGTAAAAAGATGACAGTTTTCTTTCTCATATATTGAAGTGTCAAACAATAGAGTATATAGTAAATAGATCATGAAATAAAGGTATCCACGTATTATAAGATGTAGGAAGTTATGTAAGTTTTCTATTGCTGCCATAACAAATGAACACAAATTTAGGAACTTAAAACAACACAAATTTGTTAATTTACGGTTCTGTAGGGCAGAAGTCCATCACAGGTTTCATGGGCCTAACATCAGGGTTGGCAGGGTTACATTCCCTTCTGGAGCCTCCAGGGAAGAATTGATTTTCTTGCTCACGCAGATTGATGGCAGAACTCCTTACTGTTTATTGGAGGTCACTATTTTCTTGGTGTCAAGTTCTAACAGCTGCTGCGTACATTGGTCTTGAGTTCTTTTCATTTTCAAACCCAGTAATGGTGGATTGATTTCCTCTCATGCTTCAAATTTCCCTTGCTTCTTGTTCAGGTTCATGTTTCTGACTGAAGTTTTCTGCCTTTCCAAAAGCTATGTGATCACATTAGAGCCTCCTAGGTTATCCAGGAAAATCCCTTTATTTTATGGTTGAAAATCTTTTTTTTTTTTTTTTTTTTTTTTGAGACAAAGTCTCTCACTCTGTCATCCAGGTTGGAGTGCAGTGGTGCGATCTCAGTTCACTGCAACTTCCGCCTCCCAGGATCAAGTGATTCTCCTGTCTCAGCCTTCTGAGTAGCTACTACCACAGACAATCACCACGCCCAGCTAATTTTTATATTTTTTAGTAGAGACAGTGTTTCGCCATGTTGGCCAGGCTAGTCTCATACTCTTGACCTCAGGTGATCTACCTGCCTTGGCCTCCCAAACTGCTGGGATTATATTATATGTATGAGCCACCGTGCCGAGCCAGTACAAAATCTTAATTCTATCCGTAAAGTCCTCCTTATCATGTATTTTAACATATAGAGGCAAAATACCAGGGGTTAATACAAGAACATATTTGGTTGTCCCACATGAAACTTCAATTCAGGAAAGAGTAGCATAATTAAGCAGATGCTACAAATAATTGATATTGTTAAATTAGGAAATTGGCATAAGTATCTACCTCATTAGAGGAAGCATTAATGATGGCTCCAGCATGAGTGCCTAGCATCCAGTGTAAATGCCAAACCACAGTACCCAGGTGTGTTTGGCTAGAATAGTTCAGGTTTCTGGCAACAGCATAGTCCCTCTGAATAACATAGCCAATTACTCAACCATTGCTATGTAGATTTGTTTTAAAAAACAGATCCCTAGATCTCATTTATCACTCTCTCATGGGTTTTGGGGTTTGTTGGGGTGTGTCTGTTTTGGGAAGGGTGATCAATCTTTAATCTTAAGTCTCAACATATTTCTCCTTTAAATATCTGGAGTCAAGAAACAGTAGTAGTCTGGGCATGCTCTTCTCCTAATGATTGGCAGAAATGCAAATAGGCTAACAGAAATGTGCCTTGCCTCTTAAAGCTCTTAAGAGCTTCTTCTGCTCCTATACTGTTGGGCATGTATGATCGTCACATAATGTTCTTTAATAAAATTATTTTCTGTGAGTTTGTGGATTTGTTTTCTTTTTTTTGTTTTCATTTTTGTTTGTTTGTTTGTTTTAACTGAGAACCTTAAACGATACAGAGAACACCACCTTTTGTGACTGAAAGAATTTTCACTGGATGATTTTGGAAAAATCTATAGACGTTTCTTATTGACTATTCCATTGTAACAAAAGTAAACCACAGAAGACACTGCTCAGACACTAAGAAAGAGGCAGCCCAAAGCTATGGGTTTTAAAGTATGATCTTAGCATCTCCTGTCTCAGAATATAATGTGCCATTTATTTTCAGAAAAGTACACCCCTTTGCTCCAGTAGATATCTACTCAATAAGAATATAGGATTACTATGTGTGAGAATCTGATTTTAAATTAATTTCCTGATGATGATTCTCTGTGCCTCTTACTGTTCCACAACTAGTATGTATTTGATTCAATTACAGTCATTACTTTCTCTTCATAAAGGCAATTGGTTTCTGATTTTCCAATGAAAACTCTGTTAAACCTAAGCTGTACTTCCTTCTTCAGTCATAGTAAATTGCACTGTTTTCTCTCATTTTAAAGCTTTAAAGGCATATTTATATATTTGATCTCATTTTCTCTTCTCACAGCACACTCCTCTGTATTAGGCAGAAAAAATAATAGTGAATGTAAATCTTCCCACTCTTAATATCTCACAACTAGATATCTCACGACTAGATACCATTTTTAATAAAGTGCTCAAACACTTTATAAAAAAATGGTAATTCCTAAAGTGTGCTTCAAAACACAGCAGTGAATTCCCAATTTTAAAATTATCTTATAATTTTTGCTTTGACAATTGTTATTGTCATAAAGGTTACACACATTTAATTTATTTTAGCTTGCAGAATGTGATATATAATGGAAGAATGATTACCCCTTTTTTAAGATTATCTTCAAAACACTGAGATGCTGTAGTGGTTAGGAACACAGTCAAGGATGAAAGACCTAGCTACTTCACTTGCTAGCTGTATTGTTAGGAAGATTTTATTTAATTTTTAAGGTTTATTTTTCTTAACAAAAGAGGTTAAAATAGCTGCTATATAACCATTAAAAAAATTACATGAGATCATCATGTAAAACTTTTAGCATGTATCCCAACCCATTGACTATTATTCCTGTCATTCCAGTATTTTTGTTGTTGCTGTTAATGGTATAATATAGCCAATTAACCTAAAGCAAATTTTGAAACTAAAAAATTAGTTAAAATCTAAGTATCTGAATTCAGGCTTGTGCTTCAGTCTAGATTTCAAAGGTAGTGTAGCATATTGATTAATATTGTGGATCCTAGAGTCATGCTCAATTCATGATTTTTTCAATTATAAGATGACTGAGAGATGACTGAGTGGGAGGGTACTTAATCTCTCCACACCTCGGTTTCTGCATCTGTAAAACTAGGGTGATAATAACAGAAAGTAATTCATAAAGTTGTCAGATTTCAACAAATTAATCCATATAAAATGCTTAAGAATACATTTGAATTCGGTTGACATTCATGTAAAGGTAGTTCTTATAGATATTTTTGTACAAAAGCAAACTAATTTACGTTAGTGTGATGTCAAAATTTGGCATTAGATACAATGCTGTAGTTTTGCTCTTCAGGCATGGGAAATATGAGAAAGTAGATTGAAGTGTAACAAATAAATCCTTATTAAATGTCTTTGAACACAAGTGAATTTCTTCAACACTGTTAAATATGACAAAAACATTTTAAACACTCTATTATGTTTATGATTCATGAACCATGTGAGAGCAATGATAATATGACTACACTTTTACTTTGCATTTGCACAGACCTTTAAATTTAGAAAGTTTACTCATATACAGCATTGTATTTACTACTTACAAAAAACATGTGAAATATATAACATTAAACTAGTTTACTGATGAGGGAACTAAAAGTTCAGAAAGATTAAATAGGCTGGGCGTGGTGGCTCACACCTATAAATCCCAGGGCTTTAGGAGGCCGAGGTGGGTGGATCACTTGAGGTCAGGAGTTCGAGACCAGCCTGGCCAACGTGGTGAAACCCTGTCTCAACTGAAAATACAAAAATTAGCCAGGCATGATGGCACATGCCCATAACCACAGCTACTTGGGAGGCTGGGACATAAGAATCCCTTGAACCTGGGAGCGGGAGGTTGCAGTGAGCAGAGATCACACCACTGCACTCCAGCCTGGGTGACAGAGCAAGACTCTGTCTCAAAAAAAAAAAAAAAAAAAAGGAAAGAAAGATTAAATAATTTGATGAAGGTTAAACAAACAATAAGTAGAAGAGCTTGAATATAAAATCAGATCTTCAGATTCTCGGAATACTTATTGTAACTTTAATATTAAAGAAAATATTATTTAGGAAAAAGTGTCACCTCAGTTTTTATGACAGGAGTAAGATTTTTTTAAAGCATCTAAAAATGCTGACT
The DNA here is from genome assembly GCF_007565055.1 of Rhinopithecus roxellana. NCBI lineage: Eukaryota > Metazoa > Chordata > Mammalia > Primates > Cercopithecidae > Rhinopithecus > Rhinopithecus roxellana. Next base: position 36,868,575 of record NC_044558.1, read on the forward strand.
TTATATAAGCCAAACAAAAAATCCATAACTAACAAATAAAGGCCACACAATGTCTCCAGAAGAAATATGCCATTTCTTCTTCTTCTCCTCCTCCTTCTCCTTCTTTTCCCTCTTCCTCTCCTTCTCCTTCTCCTCCTTCTCCTTCTCCTTGTCCTTCTTCTTCCTTCTTTCTGCCTTTTTTTTTTCTTAACGGGGGAAACCTTGGCCAGGCACAGTGGCTCAGGCCTGTAATCCCAGCACTTTGGGAGGCCGAGGCGGATAGATCACAAGGTCAGGAAATCGAGACCATCCTGGCTAACATGGTGAAACCTTGTCTCTACTAAAAATACAAAAAAATTAGCCGGACATAGTGGCGGGCACCTGTAGTCCCAGCTACTCAGGAGGCTGAGGCAGGAGAATGGCATGAACCCGGGAGGCAGAGCTTGCAGTGAGCCGAAATCGCACCACTGAACTCCAGCCTGGGCGACAGAGCGAGACTCCGTCTCAAAAAACAAACAAACAACAACAGCAACAACACTCAGAAACAAAGCAACTAGTCACATTTATTGTTGGCTTCACATTTAAAATGAAACTGCTCTCTGAAGTAATCATATGTCATGTCTACGTGTGTGTGCCTCTCTTCTAAATGTATATAAAATAAATTGTATATAATATATATATATATATATTTTTCCTCCAGAGGAGGTCAAACTATAACCAACATATGGTGAAATTAATCAAGCATCTCATTTATTTTGTCTGATTGGATTTTAATGGAGCTGATAATCTAGTCTGACAACTTCCTGAATTATTGTCAGGTATATTGAACAATTTCTTCTCATTATGTATGACAGCTAGTTAAGTGCTGTAAATGATGGAGCACTGCAAGACTTGGATATGTTATAAAAGTCAAGAGATAAGCATTAGAGGAGAGGGAGTAACTCTGTTCTTAGATGACCTTTGTATAGTATTTCACAAAAAGCCTTCAAGCAATTCTAGACAGCATCTTTTATTCCAGTTCAAAGAACAACATTCACTTGAATAAGAAACAATTGAGGGTCAGGCCTGGGGGCTCATGCCTGTAATCCCAACACTTTGGGAGGCCAAAGTCAAGACCAGCCTGAGCAACACAGTGATAACTTGTCTGTTTTATTTTTTAAAGAAACAATTATGTGTGCATATGTAGGTATGTATTTACATTTATCTATTTTATAATATATTTTGCCGCAATTTTATTACTCAAATATTTTCCAAATTAAAGATCTAGTTTCTAGCAATCTTACTCAACTATTCCAGTCACAAATTTATTAATACCATAAATATTTGTTGATTACTGGCCTGGCAAATTATAGTATTTAATATATGATGGTAGCATATTTTTACGTTTTATTGTTAAAGAGAAAAGTCAACTGATTAAGTATTATCCTAAAGTAGTTTATAAGCTCAAGTATTTTATTGTGATAATCACATAAATCTATTTTAAAAATTGGTTAAAATACACATAATGATTGTAATTTGTAATGTGTGGCAATAAAGTAATAAATGCTTATTAAAGGATAATTAGGGACAAAATCAATGCAACATTTTCTTCAATAATATCACTAACCAGAAATAATGGCTATTTTGGTAGTTTTCAAACATTCCATAACAGTTGCCTCACATGGATAAGATAATGCTTTATATACTTTCATGTATCATTGTGTCTTAGCTTTTGACTTAATATTGTATTGTAGATTTTTGTGTCATTAAAATAATTGCTCATTACAGTGTTGGAAAATTAAGTAATATTGACTTCCAGTCTTATATCTGGCATATAGAGAACTTCGAAGTTATCAATTCTGTCCTTGCAAAGAGAAAAGGCAGGACAAACTGAAAATCAATTATTTTTCATTGACTTGTCGAAAAACTGAGGTTGCAGGGCAAACTGCTCTCTTGAAATCTGTAATGACAGATTTATCCAGAGACACAGCCAGGTGTGCTTACCTAGACCAGGATCCTCTGGAGTCATAAACTGATAGGAACATGTAATGATAATTTGGACTAATTCCTGTAGGCTGAAGGTAGGCTATTATGTGAGTGAGAAATTGTTGGTTGCACTCACATTTTTATCCTTACCATCAAGTAACTATGCCTAGTTCTCACAATGAAGATCCCCAAAATGTCCCGTTTTTATCCTGACAGTGGAAGGGGAGGGTAATTATTTTGAAATAGGCCTGAAGACTTCTTTGTGGCAAAGACAAATGTTCCGCGGACAGATTTGTCAGAGCATTAACCTATTTAGGGGAAGGGCATTCCTTCAACTCTAACCCCATTGTCTTCTAACCTTTCCACCTCACCAAACTGAAGGAAAAACTCATATGCAACTTTGCTGAGGGCTTCAAGAAAAAGGACTGAGAATGTTGCGGCAGGGAAAAATGGAAAGAGGAAGGTGGTGAGGAAAAGCAAAACCACTGGATAAACATGTGAATGTGAAAAACATGTGAATGAGACACATGCTCACTAAAACATTGAAATTTGAGGGAAAGATGATTAAAAACCCTCCCCTTGCCCTGTGCTTCAGTATCACAACAACAGGACTCCAGTATATAAAAGTTGATTTTACTGAAAGAGCTGTCTGGGGAAGATTAATTAGGGAAGCCCAAAGTCAAGAGGGAAAACAGAAAAAGGCCACGAGAGGGAATGGAAGACATGGTGCCCACAGATAAGACCAATATTAAACATTGCCTAACATGATATGCTTAGGGTGTTTGTTTATTTTTTGCTTTGTTTGTTGGTATTTATCTGTTTTGATGTTCTCTGAGCTTTATGGCTCTGAAATAGTTTGGGGTCTGTCATTAATTTTAAAAATTCTTGCCCAATATTACTGCAAACACATCATATTTACCTGTTTATCTTCTCTTCTTTTTTCTCATTCTGTATTCTTGTTATACAGAAATTGTCTTACGGTTCTTGGATATATATATATATTTTTTTCATTGATTTCAGTTCAGAAAGTTTTATTGACCTGTTCTCAAGCTCAATGACTCATTTCTCAGTCTTGTCAAGTCTACTGATGAGCCCATAAAATAATTCTTATTTTCTATTACACTATTTTTGATTTCTTTTTTTTCGGTTGTTTGTTTTGAGACAGGGTCTCACTCTGTTGCCCAGGCTGGAGTGTAGTGGTTCAGTCTTGGCTCACTGCAGCCTCCACCTCCTGGGTTCAAGCAATTCTCCCAACTCAGCCTCTCGAGTAGCTGGGACTACAGGTGCATGCCACCAAACCTGACTAATTTTTGTATTTTTTTTTTAGAGATGGGGTTTCACCATGTTGGCCAGGCTGGTCTCAAACTTCAGACCTCAAGTGATCCACCCATCTCAGCCTCCCAAAGTGCTGGGATTACAGGCATGAGCCACCATGACCGGCTACAATGTTTTTATTTCTAATATTTCCTTTGAATTTTTTCAATAGTTTCCATTCTTTCTGATTACATTACCCACTTGTTTTTATATATTGTGTACTTTTTTATTAGAACCTTTAACACGTCAGTCATAGTTATTTAATATTTCCTACTTGATACTTCCAATATACTTACCCTGTCTCCATCAGGATGTGACACTTGTTTGTCTTTTCATATTATGTTATCTTATCTTCTGGAGTGACATAATTTTTTATAAGAGATGGATATACTATATTGGGTAATAGTAACTGAAGTGAAAAAGCTTTTATTTTGAGGATTTATGTTAATACAGTTAGGAGTTAGTCTTGGGTATTTGGTTATAGAAGCACAAATGGACTAAGACAGAAAGGAATATAAACTTGATAAAGAAAAACTGCAAAATACCTATAGTTTAAGTCTTACCCAATGATGAGAAACAAGACACTTTTCCTCTTAGACTGGGAACAGGGCAATGACCTTCTTTCTCAGGACTCTTGTTCAAAATTATACCATCAGCTACCAAAATGTCTTTTAATAGATGAATGGATAAACAAATTGTGCTATATCCATAAATGAAATACTATTTGTAATATATAATGAGCTGAGCTACAAACTCATGAAAAGACACAGAAAAACCTTCAATGTATACTGTCAAGTGAAAAAAGCCAGTCTTAAAAGGGTGAATAATGTATAATTTTATTTACATAACAATCTGAAAAGAGTAAAACTATAGAGGGAGAGTAAATACAAACAGTAGTTGCCAGGGACACGGAGAGGGTGGGCACTGCAGAGGTAAAGCACACAGAAAGTTTTAGGGTAGTAAAACTATTCTGTATAATACTGTAATGTGAATACATGACTCAGTATTTGACAAAAATCATAGAACTTGATAGCACAGAGTGACCTTCAATGAAGATAAGATTTTTTAAAGGTGTAAGGGGTCAGAGGTTCCAGGATGGAATGTGAATAGATCAAAATAATTAAATTGAATTCTAACATGACAAAAGGAATGGTAAATAAGCACTGTACTCTCATTGATAAAGTTATATCTATGGGGGTACATGTTAACAAATTTGAAATACACACACATTTAAGTCTCTAATCCATCTTGAATTAATCTTCGTATAAGGGGTAAGGAAAGGATCCAGTTTCAGCTTTCTACTTATGGCTAGCCAATTTTCCCAGCACCATTTATTAAATAGGGAATCCTTTCCCCATTTCTTGTTTCTCTCAGGTTTGTCAAAGATCAGATGGCTGTAGATGTGCGGCATTATTTCTGAGGACTCTGTTCTGTTCCATTAGTCTATATCTCTGTTTTGGTACCAGTACCATGCTGTTTTGGTTACTGTAGCCTTGTAGTATAGTTTGAAGTCAGGTAGCGTGACGCCTCCAGCTTTGTCCTTTTGACTTAGGATTGTCTTGGCAATGCGGGCTCTTTTTTGGTTCCATATGAACTTTAAAGCAGTTTTTTCCAATTCTGTGAAGAAACTCATTGGTAGCTTGATGGGGATGGCATTGAATCTATAAATAACCTTGGGGAGTATGGCCATTTTCACGATATTGATTCTTCCTATCCATGAGCATGGTATGTTCTTCCATTTGTTAGACCTAATACCATAAAAACCCTAGAAGAAAATCTAGGTAGTACCATTCAGGACATAGGCATGGGCAAGGACTTCATGTCTAAAACACCAAAAGCAACGGCAGCAAAAGCAAAAATTGACAAATGGGATCTAATTAAACTAAAGAGCTTTTGCACAGCAAAAGAAACTACCATCAGAGTGAACAGGCAACCTACAGAATGGGAGAAAATTTTTGCAACCTACTCATCTGACAAAGGGCTAATATCCAGAATCTACAAAGAACTCAAACAAATATACGAGAAAAAAACAAACAACCCCATCAAAAAGTGGGGAAAGGATATGAACAGACATTTCTCAAAAGAAGATATTCATACAGCCAACAGACACATGAAAAAATGCTCATCGCCACTCGCCATCAGAGAAATGCAAATCAAAACCACAATGAGATACCATCTCACACCAGTTAGAATGGCAATCATTAAGAAGTCAGGAAACAACAGGTGTTGGAGAGGATGTGGAGAAATAGGAACACTTTTACACTGTTGGTGGGATTGTAAACTAGTTCAACCATTATGGAAAACAGTATGGCAATTCCTCAAGGATCTAGAACTAGATGTACCATATGACCCAGCCATCCCACTACTGGGTATATACCCAAAGGATTATAAATTAGTCTACTACAAAGACACATGCACACGTATGTTTATTGCGGCACTATTCACAAATAGCAAAGACTTGGAATCAACCCAAATGTCCATCTGTGACAGACTGGATTAAGAAAATGTGGCACATATACACCATGGAATACTATGCAGCCATAAAAACGGATGAGTTTGTGTCCTTTGTAGGGACATGGATGCAGCTGGAAACCATCATTCTTAGCAAACTATCACAAGAACAGAAAACCAAACACTGCATGTTCTCACTCATAGGTGGGAACTGAACAATGAGATCACTTGGACTCGGGAAGGGGAACATCACACACTGGGGCCTATCATGGGGAGGGGGGAGGAGGGAGGGATTGCACTGGGGAGTTATACATGATATAAATGATGAATTGATGGGTGCTGACGAGTTGATGGGTGCAGCACACCAACATGGCATAAGTATACATATGTAACAAACCTGCACGTTATGCACATGTACCCTAGAACTTAAAGTATAATAAAAAAAAAAAAAAAAAAAAAAAAAAAAAGAAATACACACACATACACATTCTGATTGAACAGAGTTTTATTCGGTGGATGGTGGGAGTCAGGTTTCTCATTGTTGGAGTGGAAATTTAGATATAAGCAGGGAAGTAGGGTGGAATTATTTATGTGGTAATAGATTAGAGTTGGAAACCAGTATCAACACATGTTTATATATAATATATATATACATATATATTTGCTATATGTGTGTATATATACATGGGCTAGGATATGTACATACTTTTTCTTGCTGTGTCACTGATACAGGCTACGAGCAAAGACACTCCAACAGCAACAGGTACCCAAAACTACTTTGCAACAAAAATGACCAGGGCTTCATGAAAAACTGGCTCGTTTTAGGACAAGGGAAAGAAAGAAACAAGATGTGCCTGGAGAATGTTTTAGTACCAGAAGATTAAAAAGTATTCAAAAAACAAACAGCCAACTTTACAATGATGAGAGTATGTCAGATGGATACAGGAGCAATGCTGAGCTCCCAATGCCCAAAGCTGGAAAAAAATTGAACAACAAATAAAGTAGCACTGAATTATAACATAAGATATACAATAAATATACATGAATTCATAATATATAAAAACCATATATGAAATTGAATAAATAAATGGGAGACAATAAGTAAATATTCCATGTGGAAACATTCCAAATAATTTACATAGACACTTCACCATCAAAAGGGTTTAGCATAACTCCCCACTTCTCAAGTGTGAGATGGACATCGTGACTTTTAAAATGTACAGTATGAAAAGGGGGAAAGGGAAGATTAATCTTACAGTGGAGAAACCTAAAAAATACTGCCTCAACCTGTTGATCAAGGATAATCTCAACAGTTAAAACTCATGTTGATTATATGTACCTTTGATATGATATGATGAAAACGGCATTTTATCTCTGTTACCTACCTCCAAAAAAACTGTAATTCCAGTTGAATTACAAAAAAAAAGAATCAGAAAAAAATCCCAATTGAGGGAAATATATAATTGGGGTTTCCTTAATGTTTTAGACTTACATTTCAAAACATTTGATAAGGTGACTGTTAGCATATTTTTATAGCAGCCATATGGCATATATGTACCACATTTTCTTTAGTCTATCATTGATGAACATTTGGGTTGGTTCAAAGTCTTTGTTATTGTAAACAGTGCTGCAGTAAACATACATGTGCATGTGTCTTTATAGTAGAATAATTTATAATCCTTTGGATTTATACCCAGTAGTGGGATTGCTGGGTCAAATGGTATTTCTAGTTCTAGATCCTTGAGGAATTGCCACGCTGTCTTCCACAATGGTTGAACTAATTTACATTCTCAGCAACAGTGTGAAAGTGTTCCTGTTTTTCCACATCCTCACCAGAATTTGTTGTTTCCAGAGTTTTTAATGATCATCATTCTAACTGACATGAGATGGTATCTCATTGTGGTTTTGATTTGCATTTCTCTAATGACCAGTGATGATGAGTTTTTTCTCATATGTTTATTGGCCACATAAATGTCTTCTTTTTTTTTTTTCTTTTTTGTTTTTGAGACAGAGTCTCACTCTGTTGCCCAGGCTAGAGTGCAGGGGTACGATCTTGGCTCACTGCAAGTCCTACCTCCCAGGTTCATGCCATTCTCCTGCCTCAGCCTCCCAACTAGCTGGGACTATAGGCACCCGCCACCACTTCTGGCTACTTTTTTTGTATTTTTAGTGGAGACAGGGTTTCACTGTGTTAGCCAGGATGGTCTCAATCTCCTGACCTTGTGATCCACACACCTCGGCCTCCCAAACTGCTAGGATTCAGGCATGAGCCACTGTACCCAGCCAAATGTCTTCTTTTGAGAAGTGTCTGTTCATATCTTTCCCCACTTTTTGATAGATTTGTTTGTCTTTTTCTTGTAAATTTGTTTAAGTTCCTTGTAGACTATAGATATTAGACTTTTGGCAGATTGTTAGATTGCAATTTTTTTTTTCCATTCTGTAGGTTTCCTGTTCACTCTGATGCTAATTTCTTTTGCTGCAGAAGCTCTTTAGTTTGATTAGACCCCATTTTTCAATTTTGGCTTTTGTTGCAATTGCTTTTGGTGTTGCCCATGCTTATGTCCTGAACAGTATTGCCTAGTTTTTTTTTTTTTTTTTTTTTCTTTTTTCTAGGGTTTCTATGGTTTTTGGCTTTACGTTTAAGTCTTTAATCCATCTTGAGTTAATTTTTGTATAAGGCACAAGGAATAGGTTCAGTTTCAGTTTTCTGCATATGGCTGGCCAGTTTTTGCAACATCATGTATTAAATAGGGAATCCTTTCCCCATGGCTTGTTTTTGTCAGGTTTGTTGAAGAACGGATGGTTGTAGATGTGTAGTGTTATTTCTGAGGTCTCTGTTCTGTTCCATTGGTCTATATGTCAGGTTTGGTACCAGTACCATGCTGTTTTGGTTACTGTAGCATTGTAGTATAGTTTGAAGTCAGGTAGTGTGATGATTCCAGCTTTCTTCTTTTTGCTTAGGGTTGTCTTGGCTATACAGGCTCTTTTTTGGTTCCATATGAAATTTAAAGTATTTTTTTTCTAATTCTGTGAGGAAAGTCAGTGGTAGCTTGATGGGAATAAAATTGAATCTATAAATTACTTTGGGTAGTATGATCATTTTCACAATATTGAGTCTTCCTGTCCATGGAGCATGGAATTTTTTTCCATTTGTTTGTGTCCTCTCTTATTTCCTTGAGCAGTGGTTTGTAGTTCTCCTTGAAGAGGTCCATCATAACCCTTCTAAGTTGTATTCCTAGGTATTTTGTTCTCTTTATAGCAATTGTGAATGGGAGTTCACTCATGATTTGGCTCTCTACTTGTCTATTGTTGGTATATAGGAATGCTTGTGATTCTTGCACATTAATTTTACATCCTGAGACTTTGCTGAAGTTGCTTATCAGCTAAAGGAGTTTTGGGGCTGAGACGATGGGGTTTTCTAAATATACAATCATGTCACCAGGTAACAATCATGTCACCTGGAAGACAATTTGACTTCCTTTCTTCCTATTTGATTACGCTTATTTTCTTTCTCTTGCCTGATTGCCCTGGCCAGAGCTAAGGTAGGAGAATCGGTTGAACCCAGGAGGCAGAGGTTGCAGTGAGCCAAGGTTATTCCACTGGTCTCCAGCCTGGGCAACAAGAGCAAATCTCAGTCTCAAAGAAAAAAAAAAAAAAAGAACTTCGAATACTATGTTGAATAGGAGTGGTGACAGATGACATTCTTGACTTGTGCTGGTTTTCAAAGGAAATGCTTCCAGCTTTTGCCCATTCGGTATGATATTGTGATATTGGCTATAGGTTTGTAATAAATCGCTCTTATTATTTTGAGAGATGCTCCATCAATACCTAGTTTATGGAGAGTTTTTAGCAAGAAGGGATGTTGAATTTTATTGAAAGCTTTTTCTGCATCTATTGAGATAATCATGTGATTTTTGACATTGGGTCTGTTTATGTGATGGATTATGTTTATTGATTTGCCTATGTTGAAATAGCCTTGTATCCCAGGGATAAAGCTGACTTGATCATGCTGGATAAGCTTTTTAATATGCTGCTGGATTCAGTTTACCAGTATTTCATTGAGGATTTTTACATCAATGTTCATCAGGGATATTGGCCTGAAATTTGTATGTGTGTGTGTGTCTCTGCCAGGCTTTGGTATCAGGATGATGCTGGCATCATAAAATGAGTTTTTCTATTGTTTGGAATAGTGTCAGAAGAAATGTTACCAGCTCCTGTTTGTACCTCTGGTAGAATTCAGCTGTGGATTTTTCTAGTCCTGGGCTTTTTTTGGTTGGTAGGCTATTAATTATTGCCTTAATTTCAGAACTTGTTACTGGTGTATTAGGGGTTTGATTTCTTCCTGATTTAGTATTGGAAGGTTATATATGTCCAGAAATTTATCCATTTCTTCTAGATTTTCTAGTTTATTTGTGTAGAGATGTTTATAGTATTCTCTAATGGTAAGTTGTATTTCTGTGGGATCAGTGATGATCTCCCCCTTATCATTTTTTATTGTGTCTGTTTGATTCTTCTCTCTTTCTTCTTTATTAGTCTAACTAGAGGTCTATCTGTTTTGTTAATAGTTTCAAAAAAGCCAGTTCCTGTATTCATTGGTTTTTTGAAGGGTTTTTCATGTCTCCTTCTCCTTCATTTCTGCTCTGATCTTAGTATTTCTTGTCTTCTGCTAGCTTTTGAATTTGTTTGCTCTTGCTTCTCTAGTTCTTTTCATTGTGATGATAGGGTGTCAATTTTAGATCTTTTCAGCTTTCTGATGAGGGCATTTAATGCTATAAATTTCCCTCTAAACACTTCTTTAGCTGTGTCCCAGAGATTCTGATACATTATCTATTTGTTCTCATTGGTTTCAAAGAACTTCTTTATTTCTGCCTCATTTAGATTATTTACCTAGTAGTCATTCAGAAGCAGGTTGTTCAATTTCTTTCTTTTTTTTTTTTTTTTTTTTTTTTTTTGAGACGGAGTCTTGCTCTGTCACCCAGGCTGGAGTGCAGTGGCTTCATCTCAGCTCACTGCAAGCTCCGCCTCCCGGGTTTACGCCATTCTCCTGCCTCAGCCTCCCGAGTAGCTGGGACTACAGGCGTCCGCCACCTCGCCCAGCTAGTTTTTGTTTTTGTATTTTTTAGTAGAGACGGGGTTTCATCGTGTTAGCCAGGATGGTCTTGATCTCCTGACGTCGTGATCTGCCCATCTCGGCCTCCCAAAGTGCTGAGATTACAGGCTTGAGCCACCGCGCCTGGCCAGGTTGTTCAGTTTCTATGTAGTTGTCTCGTTTTGAGTTTCTTAATCCTGAGTTCTAATTTGATTGCACTGTGATCTGAAAGCTGGTTTTCATGATCTCCATTGTTTCGCAATACTGAGAAGTATTTTACTTCCAATTGTGTGGTCAATTCAAGTGCAATATATAATCTGTTGATTTGGGTTGGAGAGTTCTGTAGATGTCTATTAGGTCCATTTGGCCCAGAGCTGACCCTATATCCTGGTTAGGTCCTGAATATCCTTGTTAATTTTCTGTTTCATTGATCTGTCTGATATTGAGAGTGGGATGCTAAAGTCTCCCACTATTACTGTGTTGTAGCCTACATCTCTTTGTAAGTTTCTAAGAACTTGTTTTGTGAATCTGGGTGCTCCTGTATTGGGTACATATATATATTTGGTATAGTTAGCTCTTCTTGTTGCATTGATCCATTAAACATTCTCTTTCTTGAAAACATAGTAGTTTTATTTATTTATTTATTTGAGATGGAGTTTTGCTCTGTCACCCAGGCTGGAGTACAGTGGCCCAATCTCAGCTCACTGCAACCTCCATCACCTGGGTTCAAGCATTATTCAATGCCCTTCTTTGTCTTTTTTGATTGTTGTTGGTTTAAAGTTTGTTTCTTCAGAGACCAGTATTGAAACCCCTGTTTTTTTTTTTTTTTTTTTTTTTTCTTTGTGGTGTTCTCTGTATTTCCTGAATTTGAATATTGCCCCGTCTTGCTAGGTTGGGGAAGTTCTCCTAGATAATATCCTAAAGAGTGTTTTCCAACTTGGTACCATTCTCCTCATCACTTTCAGGTACACCAATCAATGGTAGGTTTTGTCTTTTCACATAGTCTCATATTTCTTGGAGGTATTATTTGTTCCTTTTCATTCTTTTTTTCTTTTTCTTTTTCTTTTCTTTCTTTCTTTCTTTTTTTTTTTTTTTTTTTTTTTGAGACAGAGTCTTGCTCTGTCACCCAGGCTGGAGTGCAGTGGCCAGATCTCAGCTCACTGCAAGCTCTGCCTCCCGGGTTTATGCCATTCTCCTGCCTCAGCCTCCCAAGTAGCTGGGACTACAGGTGCCCGCCATCTCACCTGGCTAGTTTTTTGTATTTTTTAGTAGAGACGGGGTTTCACTGTGTTAACCAGGGTGGTCTCAATCTCCTAACTTCATGATCCTCCCGTCTCAGCCTCCCAAAGTGCTGGGATTACAGGCTTGAGCCACCGCACCCGGCTCTTTTTTTTTTTTTTCTAATCTTGTCTTCATGCCTTATTTCAGTAAGTTGATCATCAGTCTCTGATATCCTCTCTTCTGCTTGATCAGTTCAGCTATTGATACTTGTGTATGCTTCACAAAGTTCTCGTGCTGTGTTTTCAGCTCCATCAAGTCATTTATGTTCTTCTCTAAACTAGTAATTCTAGTTAGCACTTTCTGTAATCTTTTATCAAGGTTCTTAGCTTCCTTGTATTGGTTTAGAACATGCTCCTTTAGCTCAGAGGAGTTTGTTATTATCCACCTTCTGAAGCCTACTTCTGTCAATTTGTCAAACTCATTCTCCATCCAGTTTTTTGCCCTTGCTGGAGAGGAGTTGCGGTCATGTGGAGGAGAAGAGGCATTCTGTTTTTCTTTGTTGTTGTTGTTGTTGTTTTTTGGAATTTTCAGTGTTTCTACTCTGATTTTTCCTCATCTTTGTGTATTTATCTACCTTTGATCTTTCAGGCTGATAATCTCTGGATGGAGTTTTTGTGTGGGGGTCCTTTATGTTGATGTTGATGTTGTTGCTTTCTGTTTGTTAGTTTTTCTTCGAACAGTCAGGCTTCCCTTCTGCAGGTCTGCTGCAGTTTGCTGGAGGTCCACTGCATACCCTGTTAACCTAGGTATCAAAAGTGGAGGTTGCAGAAAAGCAAAGATTGCTGCCTGCTCCTTCCTCTGGAAGTTTCATCCCAGAAGAGTACCAGCCTGATGTCAGTCAGAGCTCTTCTGTATGAGGTGTCTGTCCAACCCTGTTGGGAGATTTCTACCAGTCAGGATGCACGGAGGTCAGGGATCCATTTGAGGAAGCAGTCTGTCCCTTAGCAGAGCTGGTGCACTGTGCTGGGAGAATCCCTCTTGTCAGGATCAGCTCTTCTCTTCAGAGCTGGCAGGTGGAAACCATTAAATCCCCTGAAGTTGTGCCCATAGCTGCCTCTTCCCCCAGGTGCTCTTCCCAGGGAGATGAGGGTTTTGTCTGTAAGCCCCTGACTGGTTCTGTTACCTTTACTTCACGGAATCCTTGTCCAGTAAGGAGGAATCCAGAAAAGCAGTTTGGCCACTGCAACTTTGCCATGCTGTGGTGAGTTCTGCCCAGTCCAGACCTCCCAGCCTCCTTAGCAGTGCCAGGTGAAAAGCACCTACTAAAGCCTCAGTAATGGTGGATGCCCCTACCCCCACCAAGTTTGATCATACCAGTTTGACTTCAGACTGCTGTGCTGGCAGTGAGTATTTCAAGCCAGTGGTTCTTAGCTTGCTGGGCATTGTGGGAATGGGACCCACTGAGAAAGACCACTTGGCTTCCTGGCTTCAGCCCCCTTTCCAGAGGAGTGAAGGATTCCATCTCGCTTGGGCTCCAGGCACTACTGGGGTATGATACAAACTCCTGCAGCTAGCTTGGTGTCTGCCCAAACAACCACCCAGTTTTGTGCTTGAAACCAAGGGCCCTGGTGGTGTAGGCACACGAGGGAATCTCCTGTTCTGCAGATTTCAAAAACCATGGTGGCCAGTTAGCACAGTCCCTCATGGCTTCAGTTGGCTGGGAGAGGGAGGTCCCCCAACTCCTTGCACTTTTCAGGTGAAGCGACACTCCACCCTGCTTCTGCTCACCCTCCATAGGTTGGACCCAGTGCCTAACCAGTCCCAACGAGATGAACTGGGTACCTCAGTTGGAAATACAAAAATCACCTTCCTTCTGCTTTGGTCTCATTGGGAGCTGTAGACCAGAGCTGTTCCTATTCGAGCATCTTTTCCCTTCCCTCCTAGAGAAGGTTCTTTAAAGCAACATTTGTCTCATGATTGTTTAATATTTATAAGAAATGTTTAAGAGAAGGTCAATATAAAATTTTCCACATAGCCTCACTTATCAGGAATTGTCAGAAAAAAAATGGTTTATTCTAGGATGATAATGATGAAAATGTCAAAACTGAAAAAGGACTTTGAGATGCCACGAAAAATTATGTTTTGCCAGTTCTGATTGTATGTCCTCATAACAAGAACAAAGCCTTAAGGTTTCAAAACACATATAGACAACATTTCTGTTTTCCGGAAAATTCCATAATTCTTGAAATTAACTCATCTTTGATTTTGTGAGGGGAGGATAAATGTCATAAAACAGTAAAAACATACATATAAGAAACATATCAGGCAAAAAGAAAACTAGAACCTTTCACTCAGCAGCAGACAGTAAATGTTTCTACATAATTTTCTGTGCATTATATGTAAATTGTAATTCAGATGATATTCTTTGTATAGATAACTTTGTATCATATTTTGCAAAAATTGATTCATACAGGCCAGGTCACACTTGTAAGGATGGAAGGAAGACTTAAGGCCAGAAGTTAGAGAATTAGTCTGGACAACACAACAAGTATCCATCAAACAAAAACAGCAACAAAAAAGAAGGCATGGTGGCATTCTCCTGTAATCCTAGATAGTGGGGAGGCTGAGATGGGAGGATTGCCTGAGCCCCAGAGTTTGAGGTTGTAATGAACTAATCAAACCACTGCACTCCAGCCTGGGTGACAGAGTGAGACCCCGCTTCAAAAAAATTGGCTGATACAATGCTTTTGTTATATACCTTGCTTTTGTTCATTTTACCTCCATGATGATGTTTTCTCATGGTGGACTTTCTATTATCATGAAAGTTTTTGTCCTGTTCACTTGTATTTGGAACCCTATTGCTTCTTGCCTTTAAAGTATTTAGGTATGCCTGAACTACAAATATGCATACCACCTTACCTGTCACATGTGTTGTTTTTTAAATTAGCATTTAGTTGTCTTTTGCCATACATTAATTCTTAATTTTGAATGCTATAAAATATGTCCTTCCATGGTTCCCATTCCTTAATTTTTATCTCTTTTATATTATTTGGTTTCAGTGTATTATTTTAAATTTCTGTGTTTTGATGACATACTTTTCAACTCAAATTGAAAATATACTATATATTTTATATAGTGGGTCTCCAGAACTTATTTATAACAAACTTTGTATAATTTGACCAACATCTCTCCTTTTTTCCCACCGTCAAGCCCCTGGTAGCCAACATTCTACTTTCTGTTACTACATTGAGTTCAACATTTTTTTAAAGATTTCACATATAAGTTAGATCATGTGGTATTTGTCTTCCTCTGTCTGGTTTATTTCATTTAGCATAGTGTCCATATTCAACCATGATGTTGCAAATGGCAGGATTCCCTTCTTTTTTAGGACTTCAGATAATGCTTATTATAACTGTCGTTATAATAAATCCTCAAAATTATCAGTTTATTTGGGGTTTATAAATTTAGATTTTAATATTATGACTATTTTTTCATTATCATTTCAAACTGCCTACCTAAATGACAGGTATATCTAAATAGTGTTTTCTTTCTTTATCATATGACATCATTCCATTATGTATCACAAAATTCTTTCACAAGTAAATTAATACTAATAATGAATTGAATTTCATCTAATGAAATCTGACAAGAGTGATAACATGCTGTTTCTTTATGTTTGATAGATATAAATATGCTGATTACATGGTAATTATAAATTGTATAACACAAAATACTAAATTAAATAAAATTTAATTAATCAATTTAAATTATTGACTGAAATAAAATTAGTGGTATCATACTAGCTACTTGAAGAAGGCCTTTTCACATCTAAATTGCTACAAGCTAAATACTAATATATCATAGATTTAAGGAATATAGATAGAAGTGTTCATTTACATAGAGTATATAAATATCTCTGTGCAAAAATGCATTCCTTTTATTAATAAATTATTTCTTTTAAATTTCTAAATTTCTGAATTTATAAGGAAAAAAGTTCTTTCTTTTGGATAAATCACCTAATGTTTTGAACAAATAAACATAGGTATTCATTCTCTCCACTCACCACCACCACCACCACCACTACCACCACACACACACACACACACACACACACACACACACACTTCTAGAACTCAGAAAATCTAAGGAACAAATTAAACTTTTAAAAACCTTATTTAATCTATTTATTAAAAGAGGGTCTATACTGAGACAAAATTAATGATATTGAAAATCTGTATAAACATTCCATAATCAGTAATTACAGAGAATCCCACTTGGCTTTTGAACCAACTGGCATTCTTAATGAGACACAGCTAAGCCATCAAATGCGCAGGTTAGGATTATTCTATCTAAATGTGCACCCTAAGAAATGAGCCTCTTTCTAAATGTGTTCTCAACCATGCAACTAGTGTTACAATCATCAAATCATGTTTCCTGTAGGAGAGCACTTTTCCTTTAGAGTTAAGACTTGATGAACTCTACCCACATTATCATATTTAACTGAACTGTTACTGTAACACCGATAAGATCCACTCAGCATTAGAAGTTAAATTAAATTTGTTCTTTGCCCTTTCATCATAAGTATTTGAATGACAAAAGGCAATTTTCAGAAAGTGTGAAAAATTCAATCAAAAAATTTATAGTGAAGTTTTACATGCTCCAGCATTCAATTAAGTGTGGAAATTCTTATAATTCCTATGGGTACCTATTTCTAGTTTTATTTTCTTATAAAGAGATAATAGGAGGAATTTTATAACTGAGGAAAGAGGAGAAAATGAACACTAATGGATTTTGTTCTAAATTATTCTATTGATACAAGTGAACAGAATTTGTCAAAACACATTCTCTTTCTCAGAAACATAGTAGTTGTTCTAGTCTTCAATTTGACTCTTTTTTTTTTCAGTTGGAATCTTGCTCTGTCACCCAGACTGGAGTGCAGTGGCCTGATCTCGACTCACTGCAACCCTGTCACCTGGGTTCAAGTGATTCTTCTGCCTCAGCCTCCCAAAAAGCTGGGACTACAGGCATGCACCACCACACCCGGCTAATTTTTTTGTTTTTAGTACAGATGGGGTTTCACCATATTGGCCAGGCTGGTCTTGAACTCCTGACCTTGTGATCCGTCTGCCTTAGCCTCCCAAAGTGCTGGGATTACAGGCATGAGCCACCGTGCCTGACCCAATTTGGCTATTTTTAATTCTGACAGCAGAACTCCATTGCAGACAGGCAAGCTAGACAGGGAGTGTGACCGACTATCTTAAGAAATGAATGATCCAATGAGGTCAGGAGATGGAGACCATCCTGGCTAACACGGTGAAACCCCGTCTCTACTAAAAAATACAAAAAACTAGCCGGGCGAGATGGCGGGCGCTCCGTCGCAAAAAAAAAAAAAAAAAAAAAAAAAAAAAAAAAAAAAAAAAAAAAAAAAGAAATGAGTGATCCAAATGCTGAAGCATCCTAATATAAGACCTAATAATTTATGGGCACATGTAACTCTAAAGGCCCCTAATGAAAGATATTATAGTTTCCTATTTAACTATAGTGACCCCATACTTATTATAAACAGATAAAATATTTAGCTAGCTTAAATTTGAAAAATGCATTGCTAGTTTTAAAGGCACAATGTATTCACTAGAGCCTCAAAAAAAAAAAAAAAACCCCTCATTATGGTTTGATATTATGTTTTTCTGATGCCTTACTAGTGTATGGTATGATCAAAATAATAAGCTCATCTCAAACACAATACCCATTATTTTTTGACATAAAAGTAAAATATATGTTTATGCATATATTTAAAGAGAAAAATGAAGGAAGTTTATGGCATTTTGAATAAATCTTTCTTTTTAAAATATGATATTATTATACTGTGCAGTAGATAGTAAGATAAAATGAAAGAAAACATATTGTTAAGCCTACAAAATATAGAACAATTTTTTGTATATCCTTCTAAACACATGCACACACATACACACAAACAAAGATGTTTTGGAGCAGTGTAGCACAGTTAAAATAACTGACTATGGCACAGATTGTTTTGTGTTCAAATCCCATTTCTGCCAAATACTTTCTATATAACTTCAGTTTCTTCATCAGGAAGTGGGCTGACAGCAACATGTTCATAATTATTTTGTAAAAAATTTGTCTTTTTGGGACGAGTACTCTTTTATCTAGAAAGAAAATCACTATTATTTTCTAACATGCTTTTACAGTTATCATATAACTAATGTCTGTATAAATAAATATATACCTATACTATTTTAATAATGTTCTATCATAAGAGAATATTATGCTTCAATTTGCAAATGCATTTTTGTTTCTTTTTAATTTTTTCTGATTGATCAGTCATTCATGGTATTTAAGTACGAATTTGGTTAGTTTATTATTGGTTATTTGATATTGGTTAAAATCATGCACTCTATTAACTAGCCAAATTTAATCAATGTTTTTTACATGGTTAGAAAGATAAGTATATTCTATTTAATACAAGAAAAACGATGTTTATGTCAAATTGTTTGTCCCTTGCATTTTTCAAATGTTCTGTATTCCTGTTAATGCTTAGTTTTCTCTTCCTTCCCTATAAATTTATGAGGAATATATTTTTAAGTAGCCCACATAATATTTTGGAATTTTTATGTCTATTTGCATTTTTTTTTAGATATAGCTTCTTTATACATGTTAATACTAATTATTTTAGGTGTACTATATGCAAGTTTAGGATTGTTATATTCTCTTAGTGGATAATTTCTTTTTTAAAATTCATATTAACCTTAATTATCCCTAATAATCTTTATGCTTAATGATTATATTTTTCTGGTCATAATATGAATACATGAGGTTTCATTTTGCTAGTGTTTGCTCTATGTGTGAATACATTTATATGGGAGTATGATATGTACATATGTATATATATATATATACACTCATGCATGTAGACAAACATATATAATGCCACAATTAATATTGGGAAATATAACACACATATAAAATAACATACTTCATCTCTTTAAAGAATAACAAAAATATACTATGTATATATTCACCCACCAGCCTAAATACTAAGAAATTACTAATATCTCAGAAATAGCTTGTGTATCCACCTGCTTAATCATATCCTACTTGCTCTTTCTAAAACAATCAATTAATTTTATTATTCATTGTAATTATCTATTTACCTTAAAATGTACTATATATGGATGATTACTTTTTTGCGACTTAGAGAAATGTGTGTATGTGTGTGCATGTGTGTTTCTAACTTCACATGCTACAATAAATACATTAGGAAACAATACTTGTGATTTAGATAAATGTCTAACTTTGCATTTGTGCAGTCAAAGGTTGTATACAGACTTAGAGAATTTAATTAACATTGCCAACCTCCTCTCAGAAATACTAAACCAATTTTTAATTTAAAACTATTTTCTATATACACAAATGAAAGAGTACTTAAAAATTTATCTCAATCATACCTAACCTAGCTGAACTCACTAGTTCACATTTATCTCTTCATTTATATCATGCTTCAGTTAGCCTTATTGAATTCTATAAATATGTAAAATGGTATTAAAAATTAAAAATAATTTTAACAGGAATCACTTGCCATGATACTTATACAAACTATAAACAAGTAAAATGATATATAATATTTGTCCAGTTCACTCAGGTAGGTTTCTCTTAAGAGAGGCTACCAATTTACCAATTTCAATCTTCCTGTAAACTTAATTTCTGGATTCAACATTAAATAGGAATGGCCTTAGTTGTTCTGGGTTATGTTGTGAAGCCATTAGCAAACCTATTTGATAAATTCAACTGTCCTGTAACCCAGTGATAGGTTGATGCATTAGTTTTCTAGGGCTGCCATAACAAAGTACCACAGCCTGGTAGATTAAACAACAGAAATGTATTTCCTCACAGTTGTGCAGGCTGGAAGTCCAAGATCATGTTGTCAGCATGGCTGATTTCACTCTGTGGCTTCTCTTCTTGGCTTCTGTATGGAAGTCTTCCTCTGGTGTCTTTACGTGTCTTCTATCTGTCTCCAAATTTCCTTTTCTTATAAGGAGACCAGGCAGATTGGTATATAAGGATATTGGTATATCCTTAGGGTCAGCCCTAAAATACTTCATTTTTACTTAATTATCTCTTTATAGACCTTATCTCCAAATCTGGTTACTGGGATTTACTCCAAATTTGGTTACATTCAACTTCAACAGGTGAATTTTAGGGAGACACATTCAGCCCATGAAAGTTGATACACTTGCAATGGATAGTTTTGAAGAGCAGTGTAGCATGTTTCTATCTCGTTCTACCTCATCCTCACCTAGCTTGCTGCAATTTCTGACCTAGAAAAATTGTCCTGTATTCTATGACTGGTATTGATATCATAAGGGGTTATGGCCTTTTATGTGACAGTTGCTTATGTTTTCTTTCTTTAAAAAAAAGTGTGTGTATGTGTGTGTGTATATATATATGTGTGTGTATATATATATATTGTGTTTAAAGACCATTAAAAATGACTAAGCCCCAAGAACAGCTGGATCTGGGAACACAAAAGATGAAGATATTCTCTGCTTTTATTCTGATTATTTTTAAAGACCTCCTTTATTTCTATCTTCTCAATAAAAGAGTAGCTATGCTTCTCTAATATCTATAGGAGTAAACATGACCTAATGACTCCAGAGACATAACTCACAACTTCAAACACTCTCAGCTTTTGTAATTCTGATATCCCAAGGAAAATACATATTTTATACATCTTTGATTAATCAATATTGATAAGAAATCATGTTTATATAAAAATACGAAATTCCTCAAGGAAATAATATAGATGCAGTGAGGATAGGTAAAGCTACCAGGAAGGCCAAACAAAATAACTGAGCAGAAAATCTCACATACTCTATACACACTCTATTATATAATAATATGTTTTCCTCATTAGTGTCTTTATAGAAAGGTAGAGCAAAGCATGTCCCCTTCTGACAGTGTTATGTAAAAGTGACTGACGCAAACTTTTCCCAAGTAGTTTCATCACCCTCAAAAAAAAAAAACCTTTTTATATTATTATCACAAGGCTTTGACAAGAGCTTGGTCAAAGTATTATTTATGATTTCACCATCACTCGGATAATAGGCAAAATTATTTATGCTGATTGCCATTTGTTGCACTTAAAATATTCATTTCTGGAGGATACAGGGGTTTTCTATGTTTCTGTTTCAGTAAACATATTCCAGGTTATTTTTTGTGGGGCCTATTTCAATGACTGTAAATTCTTATCTTTCTTTTTGTCTTTCTGTCCCTTTTTCTTCTCTCCTTTGTCATCATTAAATGCTCTTGTAAACACAATGCCTGGTCAAAGTTTTATTCAAACTCCCTTTAATAACTGAATGTCAGGCATTAGCTTCAAATTAATATTATATAATTAATCTTATAACAAGTCAAAAATTCCTGTATCATTTTTTCAAAGTATCAATTTATCCATAAATTAATTATAAATTATTTTTTATTCTGAATATCACTCAGATACAAGTTTTGTGAATAAATTAGCATTGCTACATTTTTTAAAAGTAGAGTAAAATTTTTTTTAAATAGAAAATCTTGGGTGATGAAGCTGCCAAGATATCAGATCTTAAATTTTTCCTCTAAATATCCAAACCTGAGTTAAATATTTTTTTCTATTTCGTAGCTCCCTATGCAGATTCTTATATTTATCATATGATATGTTAATTATATAGTTACTCTCTTCAACAGTCTTTATGGACATGTCTCTTGAAGGCAATAATTGTATCTCATTCATTGATAAACACATAGTAAAAAATCAATATATGTTGAATGAATTAATGTGTAACTAAATCAATCATGACCTATATCTAATGACAAACGTACCCTCTGTTAGATTGCATTGTTATTTCCAAAGAATGTCCAATTGGCTTCCTCATCCACCTACTCATTTTGTAAGAGGATTACCAAAACATGACCAATTGCCTTAAAATTTCAGTCCATTGTTTGGTGGATATATTGATGTCGTGTTTAGTCCCACAAATCTCGGAGTTGGCCATGTGATGTAATTTCACCAATGAAGTATGAATGGATACAGTGTGCACTATACTTATTCAGAAGTTTTAAGAGGCATTGTAATTTCTGTCATCTCCTTTTTTTTTCTTCTCTGACCCAAAGAGAAGCTGATCCTTCTACCTGTGTTCTAGAATGAGACGATGCTGGAGCAGAACTCAACTTATGGCAGGCAAACATTATTTTCTCATGTGAATTCCTGCATTTTTACAGATTTTTGCTAAAACATCAAAGTTAGTTAATTACCTACATTCTTAGATAATCACACTGAGACTCATACTTACATGTACCTGTTTTCCACTTGTAATTTTCACTTAAGAACAATTTTGATGCTAATTCCTTTTCCTGAGTCATGCAGTAACATTTACACATTTATGTATACTAATGTTTTATTGACACATGGCCCACTCCCATTCTGCAGAAGTTTACTATAATGTTTTTCTTTCCTTTTCTTTTAAAAAAGATTTTGTGAGTACATAGAAGGTGTATATATTTATAAGGCATGTACAATGTGAAATAAGTACATCACGTAGAATGGGGTATCTATCCCCTCAAGTATTTACCTTTTGAGTTACAAACAATCCAATGACACTCTTACAAATGTACAATGTAAAATGGACAATTAAGTTATTATTGACTATAGTCACTCTGTTGTCCTATCAAATAGTAGGTCTTACTCATTCTTTCTAATTATTTTTTTGTAACCACTACCTCCCTCCAACTCCTCCCCACTTCCACCCCCACCCCCAGCTACCCTTGCCAGACACTGGTAATAATTCTTCTACTCTCTATGTCCATGAGGTCAATTGTTTTGATTTTTAGATCCCACAAATAAGTGAGAACATGCAATGTCGGTCTCTTTGTTCCTCATTTATTTCACTTAATATAGTGATTTCCAGTTCCATCCATGTTGTTGCAAATGACTGGATGTCATTCTTCTTTATGGCTTAATAGTACTTCATTGTGTATAAGTACCTCATTTTCTTCATCCATTCATCTGTTGATGGATACTTAGGTTGCTTCTAAATCTTAGCTATTGTAAACAGTGTGGCAATAAACATAAAAGTACAGATATCTCTTCTATATACTGATTTCCTTTCTTCTGAATACATACCTAGCAGTGGGATTGCTGGATATTATGGTAGCTCAATTTTTAGTTTTTTGAGGAACATCTAAACTATTCTCCATACTGATTGTACTAATTGACTTCAATTTCCAACTTTCACTTTAAGTTCAGGGGTAGATGTGAAGGATGTGCACGTTTTTTACACAAGTAAACATGTGCCACAGTAGTTTGCTGCACAGAGTATCCCATAACCCAGGTATTAAGCCCAGCATCCGTTAGCTATTCTTCCAGATCCTCTTCCTCCTCCCATCCCCATCCCATGACTGGCCTCTCTGTGTGTTGTCCCCCGCCGTGTGAACATGTGTTCTCATCATTTAGTTCCCACTTATAAGTGAGAACATGCAGTATTTGGTTTTCTGATTCTGTGTTACTTTGCCAAGGATAATGGCCTCCAGCTTGTATTTATATCCCTACAAAGGACACAATCTCCTTTTTATGGCTGCATAGTACTCCCCATGGTGTATATGTATGATATTTTCTTTATCTGGTCTATCATTGATGGGCATTTGGGTTGATTTCATGTCTTTGCTATTGTGAATAGTGCTGCAATAAACATAAGGGACCTTGTGTCTTTATAAATAGAATTTATATTCCTTTGGGTATATACCTACTCCTGGGATTGTTGGGTCTAATGGTATTTCTGCCTGTAGATCTTTGAGGAATCACCACTCTGTCTTCCACAATGGTGGAGCTAATTTACACTCCCACCAAAAGTGTAAACACATTCCTTTTTCTTCACAGCCTCACTGACATGTGTTGTTTTTTGACATTTTATTAATAGTCATTCTGACCCTTATATGATGGTATCTCATTGTGATTTTGATTTGCATTTCTCTGATGACCAGTGATGTTGAACTTTTTTTTAATGTTTGTTGGCCATATGTGTGTCTTCTTTTGAGACATGTCTGTTCATGTCCTTTGCCCACTTTTTAATGGGATTTTTTTTTCATGTAAATTTGTTTAAGGTCCTTATAGATGCTTGATATTAGACCTTTGTCAGATGGATAGATTGCAAATTTTTTTTTTTCTCATTCTGTAGATTGTCTGCTTCCTCTGTTGATATTTTCTCTTGCCGTGCGAAGCTCTATATTTTAAGTAGCTCCCATTTGTCAATCTTTGTTTTAGTTGCAATTGCTTTTGGCATCTTTGTCATGAAATCTTTGCCCATACCTATTTCCTGAATGGTGTTACCTAGGTGTCTTTCCAGGGTTTTTATAGTTTCAAGTTTTACATTTGAGTCTTTAACCCATCTTGAGTTGATTTTTGGAAGGAAGAGGTCCAGTTTCAATGTTCTGCATATGGTTAGCCAGTTCTCCCAGCACCATTTATTAAATAGAAAGTCCTTTCCCCATTGCCTATTTTTGTCAGGTTTGTCAAAGATCAGATGGTTGTTAGTGTGTGGTCTTATTTCTTGGTTCTCTGTTCTGTTCAATTGGTCTATTTGTTTGTTCTTGTATCAGTACTACAGCATTTATTGTTGCCTGCCTTTTGGATATAAGCCGTTTTAACTGAGGTGAAATTATGTCTCATTGTAGTTTTGATCTCAATTTCTCTGATGCTCAGTGATGGTGAGCATCTTTTCATTTGCCTGTTTGCCATTTATATGTCTCTTTTTGATAAATGTCTCTTCAAATCTTTTGCCTATTTTTGATTGGATTATTAAATTTTTTCCTATGGAGTTGTTGGAACTCCTTGTTTATTCTGATTATTAATCTGTCAGATGGGCAGCTTACAAATATTTTCTCCCATTCTAAGGGTTGCCTCTTTACTTTGTTGATTGTCTCATTTTCTATGAAGAAGTTTTTAACTTGAGATGGTATTTGTTCAGTTTTGCTTTGGCTGCCTGTGCTTCTGGGTTATATCTCAAGAAACTTTCATCCAGACCAATGTCCTGGAGATTTTCCCCAATGTTTTATTGTAGTAGTTTCGTATTTTGAGGTCCTGTATTTAAGTAGTTAATTCATTTTGATTTGATTTTTGTGTATGCAAGAAATAAGTGTCTAGTTTCATTTTTTGTATATGAATATCCAGTTTTTTTTTTTCAGCACCGTTTATTGAAGAGATGTCTTTTTCCCAGTGCATGTTCTTGGCACCTTTGTTGAAACTAAGTTCACTATGGACTTATGGATTTAATTCTTGTTTCTCTATTCTGTTCCACTGGCTTTTGCGTCTGTTTTTATGTAGCACTATGTTGTTTTGGTTACTATAGCTCTTTAGTATAATGTGAAATTAGGTATGTGTTTCCTCCAGTTTTGTTCTTTTTGCTTGCGATAGTTTTGGCTATTCTGGATCCTTTGTGGTTTCATAAAAAATTTAGATTTTTTATCCTATTACTATGAAGAATGTCATTGGTATTTTGATAGAGAGTGCATTGAATCTGTAGATTGCTTTGGATAATATGGCATTTTAACAATATTGATTCCTCCAATCCATGAAAATAAAATATTTTTTCAATTTTTTGGTGTCCTCTTAAAGTTTTTATTATAGAAATCTTTCACTTATTTGGATAATTCCTATGTATTTAATTTTATGTGTAGATATTATAAATGAGATTACTTTTACTTTTTTTACAGATTGTTCATATAGATTGGCATATAGAAATGCAGATTGGCATACAGAAATGCTACTCATTTTTGTATGTTGATTTTGTGTTCTGCAACTTTACTGAATTTATCAGTTCTAATAGTTTTCCTGTGGAGTCTTTAGGGTTTTTTCAAATATAAGATCACATCATCTTCAGATAAAAATAATTTGACTGCTTCCTTTCCAGTCTGGATGTCCTTTATATTTTTCTCTTGCCTGATTGTTCTAGCCAGAACTTTCAGTACTATATTGAATAACAATAGTGAAAGTGGGCATCCTTTTTGTGTTCCAGATCACAAAGAGAAAGCTTTCAGATTTTCCCATTTGGTATGATACTAGCTGTGAGTCTGTCATATATGGCTTTTATTATGTTCAGATATGTTCCTTCTATCATCAGTTTTTGGGGGGTTTTATTATGAAGGGATGTTGAATTTTATCAAATGCTTTTTCAGCATCAGTTGAAATGATTACATGAGTTTTATCCTTCATTCTGTTGACATGATGGATCACATTAATTCATTTGTATATTTAGCCATCCTTGCATAACAGGAATAAATCCCACATGGTCATGATGAATGATCTTTCTTATGTATTGTTGAATTCAGTTTGCTAATATTTTGTTCAGGATTTTTACATCAATATTAATCAGAGATATCTACCTGCATTTTTCTTTTTTTAATGTGTCTTTGTCTGGTTTTAGTATCTGGGTAATACTGGCCTCATAGAATGAATTGGAATGTATTCTCTCATCCTCTATTATTCAGAATAGTTTGAGTAGGGTTGGTTCTTATTTATTTATTTATTTATTTATTTATTTTTATTTATTTATTTATTTATTTTTAGATGGAGTCTCGCTCTGTCGCCCAGGCTGGAGTACAGTGGCTGGATCTCAGCTCACTGCAAGCTCCGCCTCCCGGGTTTAAGCCATTCTCCTGCCTCAGCCTCCCGAGTAGCTGGGGCTACAGGCCCCCGCCACCTCACCCGGCTAGTTTTTTTTTTTTTTTTTGTATTTTTTAGTAGAGACGGGGTTTCCCCGTGTTAGCCAGGAGGGTCTCAATCTCCTGACCTCGTGATCCGCCCGTCTCGGCCTCCCAAAGTGCTGGGATTACAGGCTTGAGCCACCGCGCCCGGCCAGGTTCTTCTTTAAATGTTTGGTAGAATTCAGCAGTGAAGCCATCGGGTCTTAGGCTTTTCTTTAGTGGGAGAGTTTTTATTATAAATTTGGTCTCATTACTTGCTATTGATCTGTTCAGATCTTGAATTTCTTCCTGGTTCAATCATGGTCAGTCATATGTGTGTAGTAATTTGTCCATTTTTGTTTTTTTTTTTTGTAGATTTTTCAATTTACTGTCATATAGTTGCTTATAGTAACCATTAATTATCCTTTGCATTTTTGCAGTATCAGTTGTTATTTCCCCTTTCACATCTCTGATTTAATCTATTGGTGTCTTCTCTCTTTTTTCCTTAGTGGTCTTGCTATAGCTTTGACAATTTTGTTTAGCCTTTCAAAATATCAACTTTTTGTTTCATTGATCTTCTGTATTTTTTTTTTTCATTTAGGTTTCATTTATTTCTGCTAAGATCTTTGTTATTTCTTTTCTTCTACTGATTTTGGGTTTTGTTTGCTCTTGTTTTTCTATTCCTTTAAGATGCATCATTAGGTTGTTTATTTGATGTTTTTTTTTTTTCTCTCTTTTTTGATGTAAGCACTTATAGCTATAAACTTCCCTGAGTACTGCTTTTGCTCTGTCCCATAAGTTTGGGTATCTTATGTTTTCATTATCTTTTGTTTCATTATTTTTTTCAATTTCTTCCTTAATTTGTTTTTTGACCAACTGGTCATTCAGAAGCATATTGTTTAATTAAAATGTATTTTTATTATTTCCAAAATTCTTCTGTTATTAATTTCTAGTTTCATTTTATGCTGGTCAGAGATGTTGCTTGATATTATTTAAATTACTTTGAATATTTTAAGACTTGTTTTGGGAACTAACATATGGTCTATGCTTGAGAATGACCAATGTGCCAAGGGAAAAATGTGTATTCTGAGACATTAGATGAATTTTTCTGTAAACATTTATTAGATCTATTTGATCTATAGTGCAGATTAAGTCTGATGTTTCTTCATTGATTTTTCTATCTAGAAAATCTGTCCACGATGAAAGTGGTATGTTAAAGTCTCTAGTTATTACTGTACTGGGGCCTACCTCTCTATTTAGCTCTAATAATATTTCCTTTATATATCTGGGCACTCCAGTGTTGGGTACATATATATTTTAAATTGTTATATCATCTTGCTAAACTGACACATTTATCATTATACAGTGACCATCTTTATCTCTTCTGATAGTTTTTGTCTTGAAATCCACATTTTTCTGATATGAGTATAGCTAATTCTGCTCTGTTTTGTTTTCCATTGACATAGAATATCTTTTTCCATCTCTTTATTTTCAGTTTATGTGTGCCTGTACAGGTGAAGTGTGTTCATGTCTTTTGATTGGAGAGTTTAGTCCATGTACATTCAATATTATTATTGATAAGGAATTACTTCTGTCATATTGTTATTTGTTTTCTGGTTGTGTTGTGGTCTTCTCTTCCTCCTTGTTTTCCTTCCTATCTTCCTCTAGTGAATTTGATTGTCTCTGGTGATATGATTTAGTTTTTGGCTTTTTGTTTTTGTGCCTCTATTGCATGATTTTTTGGTTTGAGGTTACTATGAGGCTTGCAAATACTGTCTTATAACTAATTGTTTTAACCCAAGAATGACTAAATACTGTTTGCATAAACAAACAAACAATCAAAAAAAAAAAAAAGAAAACTCTAACAATAAAAACTCTACTGCTTAACTAAGTCTCTCTGCTTTTTAACTTTCTGTTGTTTCTGTGTATATCTTATTGTACTGACTGTATTTTGAAAAGTTATTGTAGTTACTATGTTTGATTGGTTTATTGTTTAGTCTTTCTTCTTACAATAAAATTAGTTTACACACCATAGTTATGATATTATAATGTTTTGTGTTTTTCTGTGTACTTACTATTACCGGTGAGTTTTGTACTTTCTGGTGATCACTAATTAATGTCATTTTCTTTCTAATTGAAGTACTCCCTTTAGCATTTCTTGTAGTTCAGTTCTGTTGTTGATGAAATTCCTCAGCTTCCGTTTGTCTGGGAAGGTCTTTATTTCCCCTCATGTTTGAAGGATATTTTCTCCAGATATACTGTTCTAAAGTATGTTTTTTCTCCATCGCTTTAAATATGTCACACCACTTTTTCTTGACCTGTAAGGTTTCCACTGAAATGTCTGCTGCCAGGTGTATGGGAGATCCATTGTATGTTTTGTTTTGCTTTGTTTTTTTCTCCCTACTTTTAGAATTCTTTCTTTATCCTTAACCTTTGGGAAAAAATTAAATGCCTTGTGGTAGTCTTATTTGAGTTAAATCTGCTTGGTGTTTTATAAGCTTCTTGTACTTGGATATTGATAACTTTAGGTTTGGGAAATTCTGTCATTATTTCTTTCAATAAGCATTCTAACTTTATCTCTTTCTCTACTTCCTCTTTAAGGCTCTTACATTTGCCCTTTTGAGGTTATTTTTTACATCCTGTATGCATGCTTCATTGTTTTTTATTCTGTTTTCTTTTGTCTCTTCTTACTGCATATTTTCAAATGCCTGTATTCAAGCTCAATAATTCTTTCTTCCACTTGTTTAATTCTGCTCTTAAAGGACTCTGATGCATTCTTTACTATGCCAGTTGCATTTTTCAGCTCCAGAATTTCTGCTTGATTATTTTTATTTATTTCATTTGTTAAATTTATCTGATAGAATTCTGAAATCCTTCTGTGTGTTATGTTGAATTTCTTTGAGTTTCCTCAACACAGCTATTTTGAATTAGTTGGCTGAAACATCTTTTTTCTCCAGGCTTGGTCCCCGATTCCTTATTTAGTTCATTTGTTGAGATCATGTTTTCCTGAATGGTGTTGATGCTAGCAGATGTTCTTCAGTGTCAGGATATTGAAGAGTTAGATACTTATTATATTCTTCACTTTCTGGGCTTATTTGTGGCCATCCTTCTTGGGAAGGCTTTCCAGATATTTGAATGAACTTGGCTGTTTTGATCTAAGCTGCATTTGCTTTAGAGGTCACCCAATGCCCAATAATGCTGTGGTTCTTGCAGACTCATAGAGATACTACCTTATTGGTCTTGGACAAAATCTGGCAGAATTCTGAGGCAGATACTCAGGTTTTCTTCTCTTACTTTCTCCCAGAGTCTCTGTGTCTGTTCTGAGCCACATAAAGCTGGGGATGAAGTGACACAAACACCACTGTGGCCACCACCACTATGACTGTGCTGGATCAGACCAGAAGCCAGCAGAGAAGTGGGTCTCATCCAAGGCCTGATGTAACCACTTCCAGGCTTACTACCTATGTGTAGTCTAGGCCCTGGGTCTCTACAATCAGCTGGTGGCAAAGTCAGCCAGACTTATGTCCTTCCTTTCAGGGCAGCAAGGGACTCCAGGCCCTGGGTGGGTCCAGAGGTGCCATTCAGTAGTCAGGGACTAGAGTCAAAACTTTAGAAGTCTACCGAGTGTTATGTTGTACTGCAGCTGAGATGGCACTGAAACTGCAAGTTACAGTCCTTCCCACTCTTCCCTCTGCTTTCCAAAGACAGAGGAGCTTCACCTCATAGCCACACCCACCCACCCATTGCAGGCCATGAGGAGTACTGCAAGACTAGTGCAGATCTTCCCTTAAGGCTCAAATGCTCTAAACTCAGGTTGTGGAGAATTTTGTCTGGCCTGGGATTCACCCTTCAGGGTAGTATGCTTTCTATGGCCCACAGGAGGTCCAGAAATGCTGTCTAAGATTCAAGTCCTGGAATTGAGGACTCCAAGAGCCTGCTTGGTTCTCTGTCCCTCTATGGCTGTGCTAGTACTTTAAGCTAGCAAACTTCTTAGACTCACCCAAGGCCCTTGATATGGTACCTGGGTATTGCTACTGGTTCTTTGGGGCCCAAGAGCTGTTCAGTGAGCAGGTAATAAATGCTTCCAGGTCTGGGTCCTTTCCTTCAAGACAGCATGTTCCCTTCTGGCCCAGGGTGTGTCTAGAAAACTCATCTGGGAGCTCAGGCATAGAATGGTGGCCTCATAGTTGACCAGTACCCTATCCTGTTGTGGCTGAACTAGTATCCTAGGTGCAATACAAAATTCTCACCATTCTTTCTTTCCTCTCCTCAGGTTGAAGGAAGGAGCCCCACGCTGAGGGGCTTGGGAATGAAAGTTGCCAGCACTCCCTTGCCTGCCCCAACTGGTTTCTCAGTGTGTCACATGCTCCCCAGTCCACTGTCTGTGGGTCTAGTTCACACTAGGACTCACCTAAGATTTGCAGTCCTTATTGCCTAGATTGCCTTTCAAGTCCACTTGGAGACACAGAGCACTGTAGCCCTTGATGGTGAGGTTTGTGGGAATTTACGTTTGGATGACTGGGATTGGTGATTTGCCTCTGGCTAGGCCTGGTTTAAATGTTCCCTCCATGTGTGGGCATCAGCTGAGTTTGGTCTTGTTTTCCTTTACTCTCTGACAGGTCACCACTGAGTTCAATGCCTCATAATTGCTGTCTTCACCTTCCCCCAGCACCCAGAGATACTCTCTGCATCATGCAGCAGCTGCCAAGAGTGGAAAAGGTGATGCTGGCAATTCAGGACTCTTTTTTCTATTTCTACAAGACCTCTTTAAATGATATGAAGTTAAAACTAGGTACTATAAGTGCTTACCTGATTTGGGGTTTTTATGAAGGTTTTATTTTTCCTGGGTAGATATTTGTTTAATGGGTGTCCTTGTGGTGACGGATGCTGTGTGGAAACTTCTGTTTTACCTTCTTGCTCCCTCTACTATTTTTCAAGATGCTATCACTTTAATTTCATAAGTCTTTCAGTCACTGCCTTCATCTCCATCACCTTTACATATCCACATCTGCTGTTGCTATCTTCACTCTTGCCCTAGAAAAATTCAGTATAGTTTAGTCTAAAATGTTAATAAATTATTATTATTATTATTATTATTATTATTTATTTTTTTAAAGGCTCATACTCCCACTTTATTATTGGGCATATACCATCTGCCTTCAATTTGGGACACAGTTTCTCCTTTGCATGCATAATTTTTTTTATTGTACTTTAAGTTCTAGGGTACATGTGCACAACGTGCAGGTTTGTTACATATGTATACGTGTGCCATGTTGGTGTGCTGCACCCATTAACTCATCATTTACATTAGGTATATCTCCTAATGCTATCTCTCCCCCCTCCCCCCCACAAAAGGACCCAGTGTGTGATGATCCCCTTCTTGTGTCCAAGTGTTCACATTGTTCAATTCCCACCTATAAGTGAGGACATGTGGTGTTTGGTTTTCTGTTCTTGCGATAGTTTGCTGAGAATGATGGTTTCCAGCTGCATCCATGTCCCTACAAAGGACGCAAACTCATCCTTTTTTATGGCTGCATAGTATTCCATGGTGTATATGTGCCACATTTTCTTAATCCAGTCTGTCACTGATGGATATTTGGGTTGGTTCCAAGTCTTTGCTATTGTGAATAATGCCGCAATAAACATACATGTGCATGTGTCTTTATAGCAGCATGATTTATAATCCTTTAGGTATATACCCAGTAATGGGATGGCTGGGTCAAATGGTATTTCTAGTTCTAGATCCTAGAGGAATCGCCACACTGTTTTCCACAATGGTTGAACTAGTTTACAGTCCCACCAACAGTGTAAAAGTGTTCCTATTTCTCCACATTCTCTCCACTGGAGTGTAAAATATACATTTATTCATTATTTATTAATTTTCTCAAGAAACATTTCTGAAAAACTGTTTTCCAGAAAACAGGCTGCATATACAGAACAATTACTAAGAGAGAAAAAGCATCCCAGAATATGCAGGGATTTTTTTTTTAAGCAACAGGGTGTGATATTTTTAATAACCATTCTATTTATATTATCTTGCGTTATTCACTTCATCACTCCTATAAAGCCATAAATTTCAAGCAGAAAGTAGCTGACAGATTTCGTGTCATTTAGTAAACCCATGATTGTACCTTTATGTGATCAGCCACTTAATTGCACTACTTTACAAAAGCACCTCCATAGAAAGAGTTTCATTTGAAGTATTTTAAAAATCTCTAAAAAATGATCACGCTCAAATAACTAGATATTTAAATTTAGGAGAAAAGATATTTAGAGTTCTACCCTCATCCCAATTGGATTGCCTCAATAATCATCTGAAGTTGTTATCTGAATTCTTAAATCTAAGCGTGACTTATTTGGTGTTTTTTTAACGTATTTCTAAAATCACTATTATTAATTCTATTGGAGACTTCTCCTTATACAAACAAACAGCAATGAATGATTTTATTATTCTAAAACAGTTGTCTCTGGTTGAGGGAGGTGGGTGGACCTGAGGCTAGTAATATCCTTGTAGCTGCAAAGACCTCTCTTTAGATGTCTTTGATGTCTACATGAAAGTTTTGAATAAATTATTCAAATAATAGCATATATTTTCTTGACTGACAAGTGTTTAAGTGTAGTACCCACGCACATTTCTTATGGGTGAAGTGTCTTATATGTGCAACATAGGCATGTTTAGAATTTGCAAACAGAAGTTTAGCAATGACAATTTGAAAATACATTGTTTTCTCATGATAATAATTATAAATTATTTTATCTCTAAAATATAGGTGTAGATGTATAATAAATATAGTATTATTTTAATTGTTTTCATTTGCTTTTACTTTAAAGATAAAAACTTTTATTAAATATAGGAAATGTATTACAATATATACTATCTTAGAATATAGGAAAAAAGATCTATACATGCTTTTTGCGCTGCTCTTGTGTCTTGATAATACACTTTTACAAGACTCACTATAGATTCAAAAACATACTGTCAGTCTTTCACTTATGATAAGGATGTAGAAAATCACCAGAGACAGATGTTTCCAACATAACAGTGATAACAAGCAAGGGAAGCTAAACCATCAGATATCTTTTCAACACATAAGAGAGTTACAGAAGCAAAGAATTTAAAATTAACTAAATTTCAGAAAGTTGCAAGTCTTTCTTAGAAGATTCTCACAGCTGTATTCATCCTTGGTAGAGAGATGGGAATATTCAGAACCCAGGGGAATTATCTTAATGATGAAAAACTCAATAAATTGCTCAAATAGTCCAGAAATAGAACACATATATTTGGCAAAATAATTGAAAAGATACTCCAACAAAGAAGACACATAAATTGCCAATAATTCCACAATAAGATGCTCAGCGTAATTGTTGGACTCATCATTCTTTTTGTTTTAGTAATTCTAGTGAGTAAGAAAATGAATCAGAAGGTGGTTTTAATTTGCATTCTTCTTCTGATCAATAATGCTTTTCATGTGTTTTTTGACGTATATATCTATTTCTTAAAGTGTCCATTCAAGTCTTTTGACCATTGTATTTGTTGTATTGTCTGACTTTTTATTGTTGGCTTATTTAGGTCTTTATATCTTCTGCACATGAGTTATTTGAAATGTAAGTATGTATATGTTTATGTAGCATATATTATACATATTAGTTACATATGTACAGCAAATTATTTATTCTAGACTGAAGTTTGCTTATTCATTTTCTTAATGCTATCTTTTAATAAAATTTTTTTACTTTTGATTAAGTACAAATCATCTTTATTAATGGTCAAAACTTTTTTGAAACTTTTTATGAAAACTTTTTATGAAAACTTTGCCTATCTTAAGTTTATAAAGATATTCTTTATGTATTCTAATAGATTTCTTTATAGAATTGTTATGAGCCTAACTTTTACTTTTTGGCCTATTATCAATCTTAAATTAACTTTTTTATGTATAGAATCAAGAGTTGGTTCATTTTTTTTCCAGCACCATTTTTGAGAAAATCATTATTTTTTCCCATTGATTGTGTTGTTTCTTTGTTGAAAATCAAAGTAGAGAGACAATGTTGAAAACTCAGAGAACTCATAAATATCTCATCCTAGTGGAAAGTCTAAGTTATCTCCAGAGTAAAGCCTTTCTTAGACCAACCTTAACAAGCTTAAAAACAACTGAAAAGGATCAAGCTACTTCCATGATTAGTGTAACCATGAGTTAAGACAAAATTCAATACTCATTGAGAAAACACAATGTTAGAGACACTAAAAAGCATAAGATTTATAATTCATCAAATCTATATTCCTAATGCATGAGAAGCAGAAAATTTTGATTCACAACCAGGATAAAAATCAATACATACAGATTTAGAACTGGCAGATATCATATGAAGTGCAGAAAAGAACTTAAACACCTATTATAGATACTATAAATAGACTCCATAAGTTAAAAATACAGTGAGAAAGAAAAAGGAAACTACTGAAAACAAACCAATTACAATTTCTGGAGCTGAAAAATACATTATCCAAAGAAGAAAACAAAATGAGATGGGATTAACAATAGACTAGATATAACAAAAAAAAGTGTTCAGTAAATTTAAAGCTATACCCACAAACATCATTTAAACAGAAGCACAGAAGAAGGAAAAGGCTGAAATAAAAATAAATTAAACATTAGTGACAGGGAGTATTATAGAGCAGTTTAATGTATAATAGGTTTATGAGAAATAAAGAGTGCAGAAACAAACAAAAAAAGAAAATAATGGCCATTTAAAAATGTAGTAAGAACTACAAACTCACAGAGATCTAATTTTTCTCAACAATCTTGAATAGGATAAGCACAATGAAAACCACACCACCCAAATCATTATAAAATCTATAAAATCCAATAATACATAAAAATAAAAAATTGGCAAAAATAAATATGAAAATGCAAAATTTTAAAAATTACATTATTTCTCAGCAGAAGTAATGCAAGGAGGTAACAAAAATAACTTGAATTAAAGAATGCAAATAAGCAACAATTTTTAAAAATATTAGAGTATTATGCACAAAAAATACCCTTTACAAATTAAGATATAATAAAATATTTTTCAGACAAAACAAAACTAAGAGAATTTACTACCAGAAGATTTTTGCAACAAGAAATGTTAAAGTCAATTTTTCAAGTTGAAAGAAAATTATGCTAGATATAAAGTTATATATAAAGATACAATAAAATAATTCAAAAATGGTAAATTTATGAGTAAATATAATCAAAAAACTTTCTTACATTTAATTTTAAAGCAAACATAATAATAGTATTTTTTTAAGTCAAACTAAAATTTACTATACAAAGGAAAGTATAGAGTTTCAAAGTTCTAATATTGTTGATTGATATAATATCTTTAAATATACACTGTGGTAATCTAAAGATTCTTATTTTAAACTCTAGAGCAATCACTAAAAATGCAAAACTAAGAGGCATAGTTAACAGGTAATAGTGGAGGTAAAAATAAGCCATAAGAATTCTTGATTCAGTCAGAGGTAGGAGAAAAAATAAAAACTAACAAAGAACAGATGGAGCAAGTAAAAAACAAATAAAATAATAGACATCTCCTCATTACATTAAAGGTAAATGGTTTAAACACTCCAATTAAAAGGAAAAAATTGTCAGATTTGATCTTTAAAAGCAAAAGTCAATTATATTCTGTTACAGGAATCACACAAGACAGAGATAGTTTAAAACTAGAAAGATATAGTAAGAGATTACAAAAATGACAGTTATTAGAGGCCTGTAGTTACTATATTATAAGGCAAACTAGAACCCAGAACGAGGAATATTTTAAGAGAAAAAAACACATTTAATGATAATAATATGTATATTTCATTAATAGTACATAATTGTAAATGCATGTGCATCTAAGAGAACATCAACCCACATTAAACAATATGCTTAAAATAAAAGGAGAAATAGACAAATCTGCAACTGTAAATAGAAATGTCAACATCTCTCTCAGGGTTGATATGACAAGCTGAAAAAAATATGTGAAGCAACAGCTGTCAGAACTGAAAATGAACACAGACAAATACAAAATCATAGTTTGAGACTTCAACACCCCTCTCTCTGTAAAAAGATTGAAACCTGAGCTAATAACTAAAGGGATGTAATTAACATTAAAATACTGTACTCAATAAAGTGGAGAGCATATTATTTTTCTTGTGCAGATGGAATATTCACCACTCAGACTATATACTGTGACAGAAAACACACACCCTTAGTACGTTTTAAATATTTAAACCAAAGTACTACTCAGATAAACATACAAGTAATTTAGAAATCAGTTTATAAGATACCTAAAATGTTCAAAAAACGATTCTAAATAACTCATGGCTTAAATAAAAATTACAAACAAAATTACAGATTTTTTATAAAATCTGAATGATAAAAATATTGATCTGTCTTACATATCAAAATGCAAACTATAGCTTAAGCAAAGGAAATACACTGTTTCAAACGTGTATATAGCAAGAAAGAATGATCTTAAAGAAGAGACACCACTATAGATATTAGAGGCATAAGAAATATAATAAAGTCATGCAATTTGGTAACCAAACACTAAAATTGGATTGATACAGAGACAAATAGTATGGCTTCTGTGTAAGGATACACACAAATTTGTGTGTAAGGATACACACAAATGGAATGTTCTATATCTTTGAGAACTCACACAGGCCACATGGAAAATATTAATTATAATTATATAATTAATTATATTGAGGATTTTTGCATCGATGTTCATCAAGTATATTGGCCTGAATTTTTCCTTTTTTGTTGTGTCTCTGCCAGGTTTTGGTATCAGGATAATGTTGGCCTCACAAAAATGAGTTCGGGAGGATTCCCTCTTTTCCTATTGTTTGGAATGTTCAGAAGGAATGGTACCAGCTCCTCTTTGTATCTCTGGTAGAATTTAGCTGTGAATCCATCTGGTCCTGGACTTTTTTTGGTTGGTAGGCTATGAATTACTGCCTCAATTTCAGAACTTGTTATTGACCTATTCAGAGATTCTTCTTCCTGGTTTAGACTTGGGAGGGTGTATGTGTCCAGGAATTTATCTATTTCTTTTAGGTTTTCTAGTATATTTGCATGGAGATGTTTATAGTATTCTCTGATGGTAGTTTGTATTTCTGTGGGATCAGTGGTGAAATCCCCTATATCATTTTTTTATTGCATCTATTTTATTCTTTTCTCTTTTCTTCTATTTTAGTCTGGCTAGCAGTCTATCTATTTTGTTGATCTTTTCAAAAAACCAACTCCTGGATTCATTGTTTTTTTGAAGTGTTTTTCATGTCTCTGTCTCCTTCAGTTCTGCTCTGATCTTAGTTATTTCTTGTCTTCTGCTAACTTTTGAATTGTTTTGCTGTTGCTTCTCTAGTTCTATTAATTTTGATATCAGAGTGCTGATTTTAGATCTTTCTCAGTTTCTCCTGTGGGCATTTAGTGCTATAATTTTTCCTCTAAACACTGTTTTAGCAGTGTCCAAGTGATCCTGGTACATTGTGTCTTTGTTCTCATTGGTTTCAAATAACTTATTTATTTCTGCCTTAATTTCGTTATTTACCCAGTAGTCATTCCGGAGTAGGTTGTTCAGTTCCAGGTAGTTGTGCAGTTTTGAGTGAGTTTCTTTTTTTTTTTTTTTTTTTTTTTCTTAGAGATTCTTTATTCCAGAGTTCCGGAGCAAAGGAATAACAACAGTAGTTTTATGCTAGCTACTTGTCCAGTTTTCAGTTTCTTTAAAAAACTCTTGTGTGCTTTTCTTTTTTTTTTTTTTTTTTTTTTATTTTTATTTTTTATTTTTATTTTTTTTTTTATTTTTTTTTATTTTTATTTTTTTTTTATTTTTATTATACTTTAAGTTCTAGGGTACATGTGCATAACGTGCAGGTTTGTTACATATGTATACTTATGCCATGTTGGTGTGCTGCACCCATCAACTCGTCAGCACCCATCAATTCATCATTTATATCATGTATAACTCCCCAATGCAATCCCTCCCTCCTCCCCCCTCCCCCCTCCCCATGATAGACCCCAGTGTGTGATGTTCCCCTTCCCGAGTCCAAGTGATCTCATTGTTCAGTTCCCACCTATGAGTGAGAACATGCGGTGTTTGGTTTTCTCTTCTTGTGATAGTTTGCTAAGAATGATGGTTTCCAGCTGCATCCATGTCCCTACAAAGGACGCAAACTCATCCTTTTTTATGGCTGCATAGTATTCCATGGTGTATATGTGCCACATTTTCTTAATCCAGTCTGTCACAGATGGACATTTGGGTTGATTCCAAGTCTTTGCTATTGTGAATAGTGCCGCAATAAACATACGTGTACATGTGTCTTTGTAGTAGACTAATTTATAATCCTTTGGGTATATACCCAGTAGTGGGATGGCTGGGTCATATGGTACATCTAGTTCTAGATCCTTGAGGAATTGCCATACTGTTTTCCATAATGGTTGAACTAGTTTACAATCCCACCAACAGTGTAAAAGTGTTCCTATTTCTCCACATCCTCTCCAACACCTGTTGTTTCCTGACTTCTTAATGATTGCCATTCTAACTGGTGTGAGATGGTATCTCATTGTGGTTTTGATTTGCATTTCTCTGATGGCCAGTGATGATGAGCATTTTTTCATGTGTCTGTTGGCTGTATGAATATCTTCTTTTGAGAAATGTCTGTTCATATCCTTTCCCCACTTTTTGATGGGGTTGTTTGTTTTTTTCTCGTATATTTGTTTGAGTTCTTTGTAGATTCTGGATATTAGCCCTTTGTCAGATGAGTAGGTTGCAAAAATTTTCTCCCATTCTGTAGGTTGCCTGTTCACTCTGATGGTAGTTTCTTTTGCTGTGCAAAAGCTCTTTAGTTTAATTAGATCCCATTTGTCAATTTTGGCTTTTGCTGCCGTTGCTTTTGGTGTTTTAGACATGAAGTCCTTGCCCATGCCTATGTCCTGAATGGTACTACCTAGATTTTCTTCTAGGGTTTTTATGGTATTAGGTCTAACATTTAAGTCTCTAATCCATCTTGAATTAATCTTCGTATAAGGGGTAAGGAAAGGATCCAGTTTCAGCTTTCTACTTATGGCTAGCCAATTTTCCCAGCACCATTTATTAAATAGGGAATCCTTTCCCCATTTCTTGTTTCTCTCAGGTTTGTCAAAGATCAGATGGCTGTAGATGTGCGGTATTATTTCTGAGGACTCTGTTCTGTTCCATTGGTCTATATCTCTGTTTTTGTACCAGTACCATGCTGTTTTGGTTACTGTAGCCTTGTAGTATAGTTTGAAGTCAGGTAGCGTGACGCCTCCAGCTTTGTCCTTTTGACTTAGGATTGTCTTGGCAATGCGGGCTCTTTTTTGGTTCCATATGAACTTTAAAGCAGTTTTTTCCAATTCTGTGAAGAAAGTCATTGGTAGCTTGATGGGGATGGCATTGAATCTATAAATAACCTTGGGGAGAATGGCCATTTTCACGATATTGATTCTTCCTATCCATGAGCATGGTATGTTCTTCCATTTGTTTGTGTCCTCTTTGATTTCACTGAGCAGTGGTTTGTAGTTCTCCTTGAAGAGGTCCTTTACATCCCTTGTAAGCTGGATTCCTAGGTATTTTATTCTCTTTGAAGCAATTGTGAATGGAAGTTCATTCCTGATTTGGCTCTCTGCTTGTCTGTTGCTGGTGTATAAGAATGCTTGTGATTTTTGCACATTAATTTTGTATCCTGAGACTTTGCTGAAGTTGCTTATCAGCTTAAGGAGATTTTGGGCTGAGACGATGGGGTTTTCTAAATATACAATCATGTCATCTGCAAACAGGGACAATTTGACTTCTTCTTTTCCTAACTGGATACCCTTGATTTCTTTCTCTTGCCTGATTGCCCTAGCCAGAACTTCCAACACTATGTTGAATAGGAGTGGTGAGAGAGGGCATCCCTGTCTTGTGCCAGTTTTCAAAGGGAATTTTTCCAGTTTTTGCCCATTCAGTATGATATTAGCTGTGGGTTTGTCATAAATAGCTCTTATTATTTTGAGGTACGTTCCATCAATACCGAATTTATTGAGCGTTTTTAGCATGAAGGGCTGTTGAATTTTGTCAAAAGCCTTTTCTGCATCTATTGAGACAATCATGTGGTTCTTGTCTTTGGTTCTGTTTATATGCTGGATTACGTTTATTGATTTGCGAATGTTGAACCAGCCTTGCATCCCAGGGATGAAGCCCACTTGATCATGGTGGATAAGCTTTTTGATGTGCTGCTGAATCCGGTTTGCCAGTATTTTATTGAGGATTTTTGCATCAATGTTCATCAGGGATATTGGTCTAAAATTCTCTTTTTTTGTTGTGTCTCTGCCAGGCTTTGGTATCAGGATGATGTTGGCCTCATAAAATGAGTTAGGGAGGATTCCCTCTTTTTCTATTGATTGGAATAGTTTCAGAAGGAATGGTACCAGCTCCTCCTTGTACCTCTGGTAGAATTCAGCTGTGAATCCATCTGGTCCTGGACTTTTTTTGGTGGGTAGGCTATTAATTGTTGCCTCAATTTCAGAGCCTGCTATTGGTCTATTCAGGGATTCAACTTCTTCCTGGTTTAGCCTTGGGAGAGTGTAAGTGTCCAGGAAATTATCCATTTCTTCTAGATTTTCTAGTTGATTTGCGTAGAGGCGTTTATAGTATTCTCTGATGGTAGTTTGTATTTCTGTGGGGTCAGTGGTGATATCCCCTTTATCATTTTTTATTGCATCTATTTGATTCCTCTCTCTTTTTTTCTTTATTAGCCTTGCTAGCGGTCTGTCAATTTTGTTGATCTTTTCAAAAAACCAACTCCTGGATTCATTGATTTTTTGGAGGGTTTTTTGTGTCTCTATCTCCTTCAGTTCTGCTCTGATCTTAGTTATTTCTTGCCTTCTGCTAGCTTTTGAATGTGATTGCTCTTGCCTCTCTAGTTCTATTAATTGTGATGTTAGAGTGTCAATTTTAGATCTTTCCTGCTTTCTCTTGTGGGCATTTAGTGCTATAAATTTCCCTCTACACACTGCTTTAAATGTGTCCCAGAGATTCTGGTATGTTGTATCTTTGTTCTCATTGGTTTCAAAGAACATCTTTATTTCCGCTTTCATTTCGTTATGTACCCAGTAGTCATTCAGGAGCAGGTTGTTCAGTTTCCATGTAGTTGAGCGGTTTTGATTGAGTTTCTTAGTCCTGAGTTCTAGTTTGATTGCACTGTGGTCTGAGAGACAGTTTGTTATAATTTCTGTTCTTTTACATTTGCTGAGGAGTACTTTACTTCCAATTATGTGGTCAATTTTGGA
Organism: Rhinopithecus roxellana; assembly: GCF_007565055.1. Lineage (NCBI taxonomy): Eukaryota > Metazoa > Chordata > Mammalia > Primates > Cercopithecidae > Rhinopithecus > Rhinopithecus roxellana. The sequence continues at coordinate 36,910,635 of NC_044558.1, forward strand.
ATAAGTGCGATGTGGTGCTGAGAAGAATGTATATTCTGTTGATTTGGGGTGGAGAGTTCTATAGATGTCTATTAGGTCCGCTTGGTGCAGAGATGAGTTCAATTCCTGGATATCCTTGTTAACTTTCTGTCTCGTTGATCTGTCTAATGTTGACAGCGGAGTGTTGAAGTCCCCCATTATTATTGTATGGGAGTCTAAGTCTCTTTGTAAGTCTCTAAGGACTTGCTTTATGAATCTGGGTGCTCCTGTATTGGGTGCATATATATTTAGGAGAGTTAGCTCTTCCTGTTGAATTGATCCCTTTACCATTATGTAATGGCCTTCTTTGTCTCTTTTGATCTTTGAGGGTTTAAAGTCTGTTTTATCAGAGACTAGGATTGCAACCCCTGCTTTTTTTTGTTCTCCATTTGCTTGGTAGATCTTCCTCCATCCCTTTATTTTGAGCCTATGTATGTCTCTGCATGTGAGATGGGTCTCCTGAATACAGCAGACTGATGGGTCTTGACTCTTTATCCAGTTTGCCAGTCTGTGTCTTTTAATTGGAGCATTTAATCCATTAACATTTAAGGTTAATATTGTTATGTGTGAACTTGATCCTGCCATTATGATATTAACTGGTTATTTTGCTCGTTAGTTGATGCAGTTTCTTCCTAGCCTCGATGGTCTTTACATTTGGCCAAGTTTTTGCGATGGCTGGTACCGGTTGTTCCTTTCCATGTTTAGGGCTTCCTTCAGGGTCTCTTGTAAGGCAGGCCTGGTGGTGACAAAATCTCTAAGCATTTGCTTATCTGTAAAGGATTTTATTTCTCCTTCACTGATGAAACTTAGTTTGGCTGGATATGAAATTCTGGGTTTAAAATTCTTTTCTTTAAGAACGTTGAATATTGGCCCCCACTCTCTTCTGGCTTGTAGAGTTTCTGCCGAGAGATCTGCTGTTAGTCTGATGGGCTTCCCTTTGTGGGTGACCCGACCTTTCTCTCTGGCTGCCCTTAAGATTTTTTCCTTCATTTCAACTTTGGTGAATCTGGCAATTATGTGTCTTGGAGTTGCTCTTCTGGAGGAGTATCTTTGTGGCGTTCTCTGTATTTCCTGAATTTGAATGTTGGCCTGCCCTACTAGGTTGGGGAAGTTCTCCTGGATGATATCCTGAAGAGTGTTTTCCAACTTGGTTCCATTTTCCCCCTCACTTTCAGGCACCCCAATCAGACGTAGATTTGGTCTTTTTACGTAATCCCATACTTCTTGCAGGCTTTGCTCATTTCTTTTTCTTCTTTTTTCTTTTGGTTTCTCTTCTCGCTTCATTTCATTCATTTGATCTTCAATCGCTGATACTCTTTCTTCCAGTTGATCGAGTCGGTTACTGAAGCTTGTGCATTTGTCACGTATTTCTCGTGTCATGGTTTTCATCTCTGTCATTTCGTTTATGATCTTCTCTGCATTAATGAGTCTAGCTGTCAATTCTTCCACTCTTTTTTCAAGATTTTTAGTTTCTTTGCGCTGGGTACGTAATTCCTCCTTTAGCTCTGATAAGTTTGATGGACTGAAGCCTTCTTCTCTCCTCTCGTCCAAGTCATTCTCTGACCAGCTTTGATCCGTTGCTGGTGATGGGCTGCGCTCCTTTGCAGGGGGAGATGCGCTCTTATTTTTTGAATTTCCAGCTTTTCTGCCCTGCTTCTTCCCCATCTTTGTGGTTTTATCTGTCTCTGGTCTTTGATGGTGGTGACGAACTGATGGGGTTTTGGTATAGGTGTCCTTCCTGTTTGATAGTTTTCCTTCTGACAGTCAGAAGGACTCTCTGTTGGTCTGTTGGAGATTGCTTGAGGTCCACTCCAGACCCTGTTTGCCTGGGTATCAGCAGCAGAGGTTGCCGAAGATAGAATATTGCTGAACAGCGAGTGTACCTGTCTGATTCTTCCTTTGGAAGTGTCCTCTCAGGGGTGTACTCCACCGTGTGAGGTGTGGGGTGTCAGACTGCCCCTAGTGGGGGATTTCTCCCAGCTAGGCTACTCAGGGGTCAGGGACACACCTGAGCAGGCAGTCTGTCCGTTCTCAGATCTCAACCTCCGTGTTGGGAGATCCGCGGCTCTCCCCAAAGCTGTCAGACAGAGTCGTTCGCGTCTGCACCGGCTCCCGCTACTTCCCCTGTTGGTCTTCAGCTGTGCGCTGTCCCCAGAGGTGGAGACTACAGAGACAGGCAGGCTTCCTTGAGCTTCTGTGAGCTCCACCCAGTTCCAGCTTCCCAGCGGCTTTGTTTACCTACTTAAGCCTCAGCAATGGCGGGCGCCCCTCCCCCAGCCTCGCTGCTGCCTTGCGGATAGATCGCGGCAGACTGCTGTGTTAGCAGTGAGGGAGGCTTCGTGGGCGTGGGACCCTCCCGGCCAGGTGTGGGATATATTCTCCTGGAATGCCTGTATGCTTACAGCGCAGTATTGGGGTGGGAGTTACCCGATTTTCCAGGTGTTGTGTGTCTCAGTTCCCCTGGCTAGGAAAACGGATCCCCTTCCCCCTTGCGCTTCCAGGTGAGGCGATGCCTCGCCCTGCTTCAGCTCTCGCTGGTCAGGCTGCAGCAGCTGACCAGCACCGATTGTCCGGCACTCCCTAGTGAGATGACCCCAGTACCTCAGTTGAAAATGCAGAAATCACCGGTCTTCTGTGTCGCTCGCGCTGGGAGTTGGAGACTGGAGTTGTTCCTATTCGGCCATCTTGAGTGAGTTTCTTAATCCTGCGTTCTCATTTGATTGCATTGTGGTCTGAGAGAGTGTTTGTTTTGATTTCCATTCTTTTGCATTTGCTGAGGAATGTTTTCCTTCCAATTATGTGGTCAATTTTAGAATAAGTTTGATGATATGCAAAGAATATATATTCTATTGATTTTGGGTGGAGAGTTCTGTAGATGTCTATTAGGTCTGCTTGGTCCAGAGCTGAGTTCAACTCCTGAATATTCTTGTTAATTTTCTGTCTGGTTTATCTAATGTTGACAGTAGGGTGTTAAAGTCTCCCACTCTAATTGTGTGAAAGTCTAACTCTCTTTGTAGGTCTCTAAGAACTTGCTTTATGAATCTGGGTTCTCCTGTATTGGGTGCATATATATTTAGGATAGTTAGATCTTCTTGCTGTATTGATCCCTTTACCATTATGTCATTCACTTCTTTGTCTCTTTTGATCTTTGTTAGTTTAAAGTCTGTTTTATCAGAGATTAGGATTGCAACTCCTGCTCTTTTTTTACTTTCCATTTGCTTGGTAAATATTCTTCCATCTCTTTATTTTGAGTCTATGTGTGTCTTTGTACATGAGGTGTGTCTTCTGAATACAGCACACTGATGGGTCTTGACTTTTTATCCATTTTGCCATTCTGTGTCTTTTAATTGGGGGCATTTAGCCCATTTACATTTAAGGTTAATATTGTCATGTGTGAAATTGATCCTGTCATTATGATGCTAGTTGATTGTTTTGCCCATTAGTTGATGCAGTTTCTTCATAGTGTCACTGTTCTTTACAATTTGGTATGTTTTTGCAGTGGCTGGTGCTGGTTTTTCCTTTCCATGTTTATTGCTTCCTTCAGTAGCTCTTGTAAGGCAGGCCTGGTGGTGACAAAATCTCTCGCATCTGCTTGTCTATAAATGATTTTATTTCTCCTTTGCTTTTGAAGCTTAGTTTGGCTGAATTTGAAATTCTTGGTTGAAAATTCTTTTCTTTAAGAATGCTGAATATTGGCCCCCACTCTTTTCTGCCTTGTAGGGTTTCTACCCAGAGACCCGCTGCTAGTCTGATGGGCCTCCCTTTGTGGGTTACCCAACCTTTCTTTCTGGCTGCTCTTAACATTTTTTCCTTCATTTCAACCTTGATTATGTGTCTTGGAGTTGCTCTTCTCGAGGAATATCTTTGTGGTGTACTCTGTATTTCCTGAATTTGAATGTTGGCCTGTCTTGCTAGGTTGGGGAAGTTCTCCTGGATAATATCCTGAAGAGTGTTTTCCAACTTGGTTCCATTCTCCCCTTCACTTTCAGGTACAACAATTAAACTTAGGTTTGGTCTTTTCACATGGTCCCATATATGTTATAGGCTTTGTTTGTTCCTTTTTATTCTTTATTCCGTAATCTTATCTTCTCACTTTATTTCATTAAGTTGATCTTCAATCACTGATATCCTTTCTTCTGCTTGATTGATTCAGCTATTCATACTTGTGTATGTTTCATGAGGTTTTCGTGCTGTGTTTTTCAGCTCCATCAGGTCATTTATGATCTTCTCTATGCTGTTTATTCTAGTTAGCAATTCATCTAACCTTTTTTTTCAAGGTTCTTAGCTTCCCTACAATGGGTTAGAACATGCTCCTTTAGCTCAGAGGAGTTTGTTATTACCCAACTTCTGAAGCCTACTTCTGTCAATTCGTAAAACTCACTCTACGTTCAGTTTTGTTCCCTCGCTGTTGAAGAGTTGTGATCCTTTGTAGGAGAAGGGGCATTCTTGTTTTTGGAATTTTAGGCCTTTTTGTGCTGGTTTCTCCCAATCTTTGTGGATTTATCTACCTTTGGTCTTTGATGTTGGTGACTTTCGGATGGGGTCTTTCATTGAACAGGCCATTCTTTTTTGTTTGTTAGTTTTCCTTGTAACAGTCAGGCCCCTCTGCTGCAGGTCTGCTGGAGTTTGCTAGAGATCCACTCCAGACCCTGTTTGCCTGGGTATCACCAGCATAGGTTGCAGAACAGCAAAGATTGCTGCCTTTTATTTCCTCTGGAAGCTTCCTCCCAGAGGGACACCTGCCAGATGCCAGCCAGAGCCCTCCTGCATGAGGTGTCTTTCAGCCCGCTACCTGGAGGTTTCTCCTAGTCAGGATACGCAAGGGTCAGGGACCCACTTGAGGAGGCAATCTGACCCTTAGCAGAGCTTGAACGTTGTGCTGGGAGGTCTGCTGCTCTCTTCAGAGCCATCAGGCAGGGACATTTAAGTCTGCTAAAGCTGTGCCCACAGCCGCCCCTCCCCCAGGTGCTCTGTCCCAGGGAGATGGGGGTTTTATCTATAAGTCCTCGACTGGGGCTGCTGCCTTTTTTTCAGAGATGCCCTGCCCAGAGAGGAGAAATCTGGCAGTCTGGCCACAGCAGTCTTGCTGAGCTGCAGTGGGCTCCACTCAGTTCGAATTTCCTGGCTGCCTGTTTACACTGTGAGGATAAAACTGCCTACTCGAGCCTTAACAATGGCGGACTTCCCTTCCCCCACCAAACTTGAGTGTCCCAGGTGGATCTCAGATTGCTGCTGTGCTGGCAGCGAGAATTTCAAGCCAGTGGATTGCAGTTTGCTGGGCTCCATAGGGGTGAGATCCGCGGAGCCAGAACACTTGGCTCCCTGGCTTCAGCACCCCTTTCCGGGGGAATGAACGGTTCTGTCTCGCTAGTGTTCCAGGTGCCACTGGGGTACGAAAAAAATAAAAATAAAAATAAAAATCTCCTGCAACTAGTTCAGTGCCTGCCCAAATGGCTGCTCAGTTTTGTGTTTGAAACCCAGGACTCTGGTGGGGTAGGCACCAGAGGGAATCTCCTGGTCTGGGGGTTGCGAAGACAATGGGACAAGCACAGTATCTGGGCTGGAGTGTGCATGGTTCCTCAGGCTCAGTCCAACACAGTTTCCTTTGGGTAAGTGAGAAAATTCCCTGACCCCTTGCACTTACCAGGGGAGGGGATGCCCTACCCTGCTTTGACTCACCACCCCACCCCTCCACCCCCACCCCAGGGCTGCACCCACTGTCCAACCAGTCCCAATGAGATGAACCAGGTACCTCAGTTGAAAATGCAGAAATCACCCGCTGTCTATGTCGATCTCACTGGGAGCTACAAAACAGAGCTGTTCCTATTCGGCCATCTTGCCAACAATTCTAGCTTTTTATTTTATACTCTTCAAAATTTGTTTCATCTTTTGTTCATTTCTCAATTCTAAAACTACTTACATATCTCAGTCATGTGATACAGTAACACCCCACTTCCAGGTACCAGTATCTGTATCTGTTTCTTATTTCTACTGCTACAAATTACCATATACTTAGTGGTTTAAAAATGCAAACTCATTATCTTACAGTTCTGAAAATAGAAAGTCTAAAATTCAAGATATTGACATGACTTTGTTAATTCTGTAGGTTCTAGGGGTCCGTAAATTTTCTTGCCTTTTCTAGCTGCTAGACGCTTCTTTAATTTTTTGACTTATGGCTCCAACTTTCATTTTTAAAAACAGCAGTGTAGCATCTTCTCTTTGACCTTGATCTTCTTCCCTCCCTCTTATAAGAATCCTGATTATATTGGAGCCACATTCATAATCTAAAATAATCCCTCCATCTCAAGATCCTTAAATTCATTACATCAGCAAAAGACCTTTTGCCACAAAAACTAATCTATTCTTTTATTCCAGGAATTAGGGTGTGGATATCAGTAATTGGCCATTTTTCTGCCTGCTGTTAAGACTTAAATAAATGAAGATTATTACTATAGTCATTGACTAAAATGCTGTTAATAATGTCAATTTATTCCTAATTTATATATTTATTAACAACCCTTAACAATATCCAGGAAGTGTTTACATAAAAATGTGTAATTGAAAACCAGCAAAAAGAAAAATAAAAAATCTCAAGAAAAAATACAAAGAAAGGATGTAGAACCTGTTATACAAGTATCAATTTTTCTATGAAGCTACAATAAACAGTTATTTAAAGAAAAATCTACTTAGCATAAGCCCTTTTATAAAAGAAAGTCATAAAAATAGAAAATACAGACAGTACATTTGAAGAGGCACTTAACACAAGAGACATTCATGTAGCCTTAAACCATATGTGTCTGTTCTCAGCCTTATTAGAAATCAGAGAAATGCAAATTGAAGTCATGGGGCAATAATACCACTTTACTCCTACCAGGATGGTTAAAGTTAAGACTGATAATATCAAGTGTTGGCAAGAATATTGAGGAATAAATACTCTATATTCTTTTATTAGGAATATAAGTTGGCACAGCTATTCTGGATAAATCTTTGGAAATTTTGACTAAATTTGAATATATGTATTCTTCATGGTATGGCAATTTCATTTCAAAATATATGGTCAATAAAAGTGCATCTACATAAGCACCAAGGGATAGGTACAACAACATTAATTCTGCATTAATTATGGTTGTGCTGACTTGGTTCTGTTTAAATGCTCATGAACAATATAATGAAGACAATACTGGAAAATATTCAGACAAATAGAATACACTACAGTAATGAAAGTACAATAGATAAAGCTCAAAGGCATAATGACAAGTAAAAGAAATCAGACACAGAAGTGTTCACATTATATTTATTTCATTGTACATAAAATCTTTAAGGGAAAAAAATTTATGTTATAATTAAGAAGAAGAGGGAGTTTTAAAATTTAGAAGAAATAATGCAGGATGCTCAGTTAAATTTCAATTTCAGATAAACAACAAAAAGTTGTTCAGGTATATAACAAAACCACATTTTGTATTTTATCTAGCAATTCTACTCTGGGAAAGAAGTGGGTAATGTGGATTAAAAAGAGGTTTGAGAGTGATTTAAAAAGGTTTTATTTTTTGACTCATTAACATGGTGTGTATTCACTTTCTCATGACTTACTGAGCTTTAGCTTATAACCTGTATATTTATATTTTGTATACTTTAATGAATATCATGTATAAAGAAGAGAGTTAAACATAAGATATAGAATTCTAGAAAATGTAACGTATATTTTAGTACCACAAGTTAATATTCCACGATTACATATAAGTGTTTGTAATAAAAAATTCTAATAATTTTTTATTATGATCTTTATAAAGCTCACTAGAAATACCAAAGAAAATTCTTTCTTAAGAGCAAATGAAACTTGGTACTTATTTATTTTGGTAAATAAAGTTTAAATTTACTAAAATAACTTACAATAAACCTGTTAATTTTTTTCCGTCAATTCTTTTAGTAAATGTTAGTAAGTTTCATCAGTCAATTATCTAATTTATAGAAGTAACTAGCAAATCTGAACATTTATTTACCTGCTAATTATGGCTAACTAATGATTTCATATAATACCCATGTGCGGTAAGAAAATAAACAGTTTACTCCCCATTTTATAAATGAGGAAACAAATACAAATATGTTAGACTATTTCCCTGAGGCAATTAAGCAAATCAATTGAAGAAGCAATATTTGAACTAAGAGTTTGAAATCTCTGACTAACCTTTTATTGACCTGTGTTTTTCTGTTTTCAACATATAAAAGTTAAAAGTGAAGTCTTTTTTTGTGCAAAAGGTACTTTGTATTCAAATGAACAATTAGAATATTCAAATACTCAGAGAAAAGAGAATATATTCTTATTTTTATACATTTGAATGAGTGTTCATTTTCATAATTTCTGAATCAATAGGAAGACACAGGTGAGTTATCAAGTTTTTACTGCAAGCTATATTTAAAGCACTGAATTTAGAATTTAGTGTCAGTAGACTGGTTTCTGGTCTCTCCTTTGTCAGTTTATAAGACTTCTGAATTAGGCAATTATTTAGTCATGTACAGTTTTAATTTTTTTCTAAAAAATAAAAATGGAAACAACTGACCTGTTTATTTTATTGGCTATTGTGAATATTTAATGTGGGGGCAAAGGGAAAAGTTTCTGTTCATTCTCAGATGGTTCACTGAAAAATCAACTGACAAAAGGCAGATTAATAGGAGAAATGGCATAGACATTTATTAGCATGCACAGTGTGGGGTGAGGAATCACAGAGATTACCTCACCACGTGATGGGTGACACATATATACTGTTCTCTTAGGAGAAAGGAAGATGGGGAAGTGAGGTTGATTTTGTAGGGGTAGTAAATGATTATTATGGGAATTCAATCAGCTTGAAGAATATAGAATGGTCTGGGGCAAAGTGTGGTTGGGCCTGCAGCAAACCATTGTTTGTGACAGGACTTTCCAGGTGTGTTTACAAACTTCAAGTTGTTCTTTCTGTGATATGAATTCAGTTAATGAAAACTCAAGGAAGGAACCAGAAGTAATTGTTTCTTCTTTGGTAGGTAGGGACTTTAGGTAGATAAGGGAACTTCAGAGAACAATTTCATCGTACGCTTTGGGAGAGACAGAGGACTGGGCACTGGAGAGGGGTAGTTAGGGCGATGTCACAGAGACCTAAGGCTTCTTCAGTTCAATGTGTCAAAGCATCATATTTTGGAGTATCAATTTCTGGCCTATTAATTTTACTGGTTATTGTAGAAGTGTAATAAGTCAGTTTTTGCATTACTGAAGACCTGTTAAAAAATAGCTTTATGCTTTTTGGCACTTTAGCCCCCCCCCCCCCCCAAAAAAAAAAAAAAAAAAAACAGGAGAGAGAGAAACTATTTTATTTTTAGTTTATCTATAGCAAAATGACGTTTTGTAGTTCTTCTCCTTTGTGTGCTTAGCTGAATGATCTTAAAGCTTTAATAAATCTATTTTTAAATATACTTATGAAAAGCTAGAATGTTTTTAAGTGGTCAGGTATAGAGTTAAATATATGTGAAAAGGCTAATGTAGACACATTAGTGTTTTTGAGAACAATTAAAAAATATGGCAAAAAATATGGCAAGTGGCCGAACGGAATAATAGCTGAAGTTTACTGAGAACTTACAATTTTAGATCTTTTCATGCATGCCTTTATTTTAATTCCTTCCACATCAGTATAAATTGTGCACTGTTAATTTCTCCATTGTACAAATGAGAACATTAAGGGTAGGGGATTCAATACCTAGTTTTAGTTCCCTAATTCCTTACTTAGTAGCTAAATTGCCATGAGTAAATTTTTTTTATCAGTTTTCTTACATGTGCTAGGGGTGATAATTCCCATTGTATAGTTTGTGTTTATAATTATTTAGCACATAAAATACTAATTCTAAAGAATACAGTAAAATGATACAGGAGATGAGAGACAAAATAGACATTTTAAAGAAGAACCAAACTAATCTGATAAAGCTGAAAAACTCACTTCAAAAATCTCAGAATACACTTGCAAGTATTAACAGCAGGATTGATCAAGCTGAGGAAATAATCTCACCAGCTCTCTGAAATAACTGAGTCAGACAAAAAGAAAAAAACAATAAGGAAGAATGAACAAAACCTCTAAGAAAAAAGGGATTATGTACAGAGACCAAATCTACAAATCATAGGTGTCCTTCAAAGAGAGGAAGAGAGTGCAAGGAACTTGAAAAGCATATTTCAGGATATCATCTATGAAAATTTCCCTAACCTCACTACAGAGATCAACATTCAAATTCAGGAAATGCAGATAATCCTTATGAATTGCTGTACAGGAAACCATTCTCAAGACACATAGTCATCAGATTCTCCAACATCAAAATGAATGGAATAATGCTAAAGCCAGCTAGAGGGAAGGGGCAGATCACCAACAAAGGGAATCCCATCAGGCTAACAGCATAGCTTTCAGCAGAATCCTTACAAGCCAGAAGAGGTTGAGGACCTATATTTAGTATTCTTAAAAAAAAATAAACAAAGAATTTCCACCTAAGAATTTCATATTCTAAGAGAAGGAGAAATAAAATTCTTTCAAATAAGTGCTAAGAGAATTCATTACCACTAGACCAGCCTTACAAGAGGTCGGAAAGGGAGTGCTAAATATGGAAATGAAAGACCATTGCCAGCCACTACAAAAACACGTTTAAGTGCATAGGTCAGTGACACTAGAAAGCAACCACAAAAACAAGTGTGCATAATAACAAGCTAACTAAATGATGACAAGGTCAAATCTACACCTGTCAATACTAACCTTGAATATAAATGGGCTAAATGTCCCAATTAAAAGATACAAAGTGGAAAGTTGGATAAGGAATAATTTTTCCTAAATCTCGAGATCTTTGTTCCTATTCATATTCTGAATTCTATTTCTGCCATTTCAGCCATTTCAGCCTGGCTAAGAACCATACTGGGAACTAGTGTGGTGGTTTGGAGGTAAGAAGCCAGTCTGGCTTTTTGTGTAGCCAGAGTTCTTGCTCTGATTCTCTCTCTCTCTCTCTCTCTCTCTCTCTCTCTCTCTCTCTCTCTCTCTCTCTCTAGCTCATGATCCTTCAATCTTTGAAGTTGCTGCCCTTTGGATGGATTTTATTTTTCTTTTATCTTTGATGTTCCTGGGGGTTTGTTTGTTGTATAAGGTGGGTTCAGTCAACTGGTTGCGTTTCTGGAAGATTTTTGGGGACCAAGGCTTAGCTCAGTACTCTTGGGCTCTGTTCTCTATTTCTGGCAGCTGGTGTCAGGCCCCCAGCTTTTTTCTCTGGTCCCTCCATTAGGAACCTACTGCACTGGAAAGGGTATGCGCTCCGGAACCATTGATCACAATACGGATGGGTGGTGCCAGCCAAAATGGTTTGTTGGGCCGTGACAGCAGGACCCGTAGTTGTTTACAAGTTTCAGCAGCAGTGGCAGCACTGCTGGGTGCATATTTGTTGGCTGCGGCGGGTCACTGAGCAAGCCTAAGTGTGCCGGCCTCCGTGCAGGCGGGCTTTTGCAGTGGTGGGACACAGTGCGGGGGAGGCAGGGCTGCTGGCATCCATATTCGTTTTTTGGGGGCAGCAGCAGCGTCAATGTGGGAGCGGGGCGCCGGCAAGCACAGGGCCAGCAGCCTCTGTGTTCACACCAGCAGCAATAGTGACCCAGGGCGGAGGACGGTGCTGCTCTACTCTGAGTGTGTTCATGCTGGCAACGGAAGTGTGGCGGGGATGGGCGGAGTGTGCTTATGTCGGCAGCAGTGGCACTGTGGGGTACACATGTATACACGCACTAGCAGGAAAGAGAAGGTGAGGTCTGCCTACATGCATGCATGCCTGCAAAGCGATGTAGGGGTTGGCCGTTGGTGGGTGTGTGCTGGCAAAGTGACACAGGGGAGGCTGCGATAGGAGAATGGTGCGGGTAGGCTGGTGTGTGTCAGTGGGGACCACTTTATTGGAGCTCTATAAGGGTCAGGCATGATCTGCCAGCACAGAAGCTATGATGAGGGTCCATGAGAAGCACTCCACCTGGGCATCCCAGGCTGCTGTGCAAGAAGGCATGACCAGGCTGGTTCCTCAAGTGAGGCCAACACAGGGAGTGTGAACTCAGGAGGTAGGACTGGCCCTGTCTGATGGGCAAGATCATTCTACTCTGTTTAGTTCCAACAGTTCCTCTAAGGCTAAAGTCTTCTAGGGGGACAAGGCCAGCCTTGGGGAATGGGCATCCCTTGTTTTGCTCCCCTGCAGATGTTCCCACACCAAACACGCTGCGCTCTGCACCAACTAGAGTTCTGCTCCTACCATCTCTCTAAGCTGCTTTACCTGCCAGCTCAAGTGTCCCTAGGAGTTGTGGGGTCTCCTCCTGCGAGAATTCCAGATGTCTGTGGTGAGATTGAGACCCTCCATGTCTACTCAATGCACCCCTTCCTGTGGAGTCATTGGGGGCCAGGAACAAGTCCTGGTACAGAGTAACCCCATGCAGGGTTCCCAGCTTTCTCCTGCTTCAGCTCAGCACCTGTGTCTTCCCTGAGTACATTCTCGAGGCCTTCCTTCCAAAGATTTTTGTAACTTTCAAAATGAGATTTATTTTCTATAATCCAAATTTACCATGACTCAGAGAAGATATTTTATTTTGTATTGCTTATCCAATGTTAATTTCCTCCTCTTCCTTAATAATAGAACCCCAAATTTGCACAATGCAACAATATTCTCAGTCAAAAATATTATCTTTCTCAGATTCCCTTACAGCTAGGGAAATCAGGTAACATATTTATGACTAATGAAGTTAAACAGGATATTTAGAAAGTTTTACCCTTCAATTTTGGTTCAAGAATCACTTGCCTCCCTTTTCAATTATCTTTCTACCTGTAATACAAATGCAAGATTTAAAGCAGCAAAGGAAAATGCCACCAGGAGACCATCAGATGTTAACCATGTGAATAAATGCTAGCACACTGAAGTAGAATAAATTTATAAAAAGATTCCACATCCCCAATTACATCACTGAGCCACACACTGTGACTACTGTACTATATGTATCTTGATTTCTTCCTGGTGATTCAAATATACTTTCATATTCTATCATTCCTGAATGTGTTAGTTAAGGATTCACTGGGTATGCTGACCACTGACTTAAGAATCAATGAGCTATGTGATTAAATTTTTCTTTTCCTTTAATTGATCCCCATAGGTAAATCTCCAATCATATTAAAATTAAAAATAATGACTGGTGATACGATTTGGGAGCAGTTCAAGTAATTAATAGATAGACTATGGCTACATGATTAGTAATTAAACTATTCAAGGGCAGTTCTCTCAATCTGGAGAAGTTCCCATTTGGAAATCAGCATGGTCATCTGCTACAAATGGAAGCCTATAATCACTTATAGTTATTTAATAAAGATTTTTTAATTTCATGAGCATTATGTGACATATAAATTGCCTGAGTGCATACTCACTTGAACTCTCTTCCAGTTTTATAAGACAATATTATCCTTACAGCCAAAGTCATCTATTTGAAACTTTTAAAATTAATTATAAGAATAGATTTTTTTAAAAAAAATCATACTTGTTTAGAAAAGAGTAATCATTTCATAAAAAGCATTTATTAATTAAAATTATAGTCTTTTAAGAAAGCTGTCCTCAATCAGAATATTAACTACTATGTGAATTATTTCCCAGAAGGCTGTAAGTATAAAGCAGTTCATCTTGCTCCCTTGAAAAGCAGACAACTCTCTTATATACTTTGGACTAAAATTAGTGCCTTGATATATCCACTGTGAAAGAATATGTGTGAAGGTCAAAACTTTCTTTAATATATCGTTTTTCCCCTGTGAACACTACCCAAATGTTGGCCAAAATTATTTTTTATTTGCTAATTTTAAAATCATGAGGCTATGTAGCAATCACTGTATACCCAATGGATTTTAAACATATTAATATTTAGTTTTATCTATTTCAGGTTTCATTTTGTAAAAATAAAAAATAACACAGATACAGTTGAAATGCCTATGTATACCTCTGTCTGAACATATTCATATATTTATTAATATTATCCTTGTATCAGTTCATTTTCATACTGCTGTAAAGAATACCTGAGAATGAGTAATTTATGAAGAAAAGAGATTTAATTCACTCACAGTTCCACATGGCTGGAGATGCCTTAGGCAATTTACAATCATGGTAGAAGGTAAAAGGGAAGTAAGGCACATCTTACATGGCAGCAGCTGAGAGAAAGAATGCAGGGGGAACTGACACATAAAATCATCAGATCTCGTGAGAACTCACTCACTATTAGGAGAATAACATGAGGGAAACTACTCTTATGATCGAATCGCCTCAATTCAAGATGAGATTTAGGTGGGGACACAGAGCCAAACCATACCAATTCTAAATTCAAACATAAAGTCTCTGAAGCAAAAGAGATTGTTATTTACTTATAGTGAGTAATTGCACTGATTTCCTTTTGCCCCTCTTCTTACCCTTGGAGTGACACAATGAGAACCAGATGTCTTCCTACACTAAGGTGGTCTGCTGTTGTCAAGGAAATCTCAGAAAACTGAATCTTCATAATACAGAGGACAGAAAGGCAGCTGTCACTCTTATCATCTGTAAGAGTACCCTTGAAAATGTAATGAGAAGAATCATGAGTTCTCACATTTAGGAAAGGAAATAAATCTCTTCAGGGGAAAAATAAAACCAACATCTCCAAAGTTAAAACCAAAGAAAGACTTTATAGATCCAGTATTCTTCCTCCCTTGAAATGTAACGCATAACCTCTCTCTGGAGTTTTCACTGCCAATTCAGTTACAATTAACATCTAAAGCTTATCTTTTTGTCCAGGCATCAAATTTCAGTAATATTTTCTCAGAGGTCCCTACTTGTGCAGAAACATAAAACAAACATTCTTTATACCTTTTACTTCCCTCTTTCCCTTCTCTGGATAAATATTCAGAATTTCAAAAGTTATTGTGTATCCTTTCAGTATATGTGTTCAGACTTAATACAAATAAAAATATTTCCGAATCTTTCACTTTATCATTTTTACGTATCTATAAAACTATTTCACATATACTACCACTCAAACAATGGTAAAGAAGTAAAATGGTTAAAACAATTTTTCCAGATAAGGAAAGGCCTGGGATTACTTGACTGATGGCTTTATCTTTCATCTTAACAGGAATTGAAGCTCTGTCTTTTGGGGGAATGGAAAGTAAAAAGTTGAATGGTGAGAGTAAAATTTGCTTTGGTATTTCATGAAATCAAATAACCTTGGATCTCTATACATTCTAAATGTCCTCTCTCTTTCATTCAAAATCTCAATACATTTGGAAGCTAAGTTCTACTCATCAGTCTCACATTGTCTGCTTTTTTTTTTAATCACTAGAAAGATAATCAAGCAATAAATACATTAATGAATTATTAGTTTCATGATTATAGGTGGCTTCCTTTGAACAACTATTTATCACATCGCTCTATAACTCCATGGGATAATAAAAAAATGTCTGCTTTCTCTAAACAATTTACAGACAAAGTTTTCACGGTATTTTTATTTGGTAGCTCCTGAAATGGTTCCCAGTGATCCTTATTTCATGGCCTTATATGACCCCTTGCGTGGCCTGGACCCATTCATTTGCTTCTAACAAATAAAATACAGTAAAAGAGATGGGATGACACTTCTAACATAAATTCCCAGAAGACTGTGACTTTAGTTTTGCTCACACTCTTTTCACTCTTCCTTGATCTATCAGATTGTCTACTTTACAGTGAGCTGCATATTAAAAATCCCACACCAGTAGCTGAAGGTGGCCTCAAACAAGCAGCTTATGAAGAATTGAATTCCGTCAACAACCATTTGAATGAGCTTCAAAGTGGATTATTTAGTAGTAGTTGAACCTTGAGATGACCAAAGTCCTGGCTGATTTCAAAATTAGTCTTTAAACAGCTTGAATCAGAAAACCCAGTTAAGCTGCAGCTGAATTCCTGACCTAGAAAAACTGTGAGGTAATACATGTTGTGGGTTAATACTACTAAGTTTAGTGGTAATTTGTTACACAACAATAGATAACAAAAGTCATTTTGATACTGAATGTAGGGTGGTGCAATAACAAACACTAAAACATGCCTTGAACTTGGCAGCTGGCAAATACTGGAATGATTTTGAGGAGCATGTTAGAGAATCACTAACTTGCTGTGGACAGACTGTTAAAAGAAATCTGGACTTTGCAAACTCTGACAGCAAGAGTTCTAAATAAAGTAAAAAACATGTTGTTGAAAACTGAAGTAATGGGTGTCTTTGCCATGTGGCTGCAGGAAAAAATCAAACAAACAAACAAACATCTGCAACACTGTCCTCTGCAGTTACGTGGAAATCAAAACATTGCCTGAAAACCTTGATGTAGCAAAAGAGATCCAAAGAGAGTTGAAAGTGTTTCATAATGTGAGTAGAAAAATGTAAAAGTATGAAATAACTTTTAAATGAAGAAGGGTCAGAGCTTGATGATTTGGAACTTATCTTCTCCAGAAAAGAAAAGATGCTAAAATTAAGAAATGGCTTTTGAGCCACCATGACAATGTGGTTTAGACAATCCAAAATTATGACTACATAATCTTTTGTTCCAAAAGATAAGGTCACAGTCATACAAAGGGCTCTTAAAA
This sequence comes from Rhinopithecus roxellana, assembly GCF_007565055.1. Classification (NCBI taxonomy): domain Eukaryota; kingdom Metazoa; phylum Chordata; class Mammalia; order Primates; family Cercopithecidae; genus Rhinopithecus; species Rhinopithecus roxellana. The sequence goes on from NC_044558.1 coordinate 36,927,285, forward strand.
AGGCTAAAAGTGTGCTTCACAGATACTTTGAATCAAACAGAGGGTAAGAAACAAGAGTTTCATTTCTTAGTCATCTCAGCATAATCTCAAAATGAAGAAGAGATTACCTAGAAAATATTTGTAGCTGTAGATTTTATTTAATGGAATAAACCCCAATGATATTTCAGAAGGCCATAAAGTTTTTGAGAAAACCGTATCTGCTGAAACACAGTCAGCTTGGACTGAAAGGGAGAAAGCTGATTACAGAATTAAAAAGGCTTTTGCACCACCAACTTTCTACTGGCAGGGAGCTGAGTCAGCACCTAGTGAGCTACAAACTCATGCATGAAAAAGAAGAGATGACTAGGAGGGCTGTTAGAAGAGCCCAGAGGGCAGAGCCAAGCAAGAGTCATGGTGAATTATCCAGAGGCCTTGAAACCTAGTCAAATTTTCAACATTTGTTCAGATGGATTTCACAATTGCTTTAGAAGACCAGTTCCCTTTACCTTCTATTTTTCTCCAATTTTGAACAGAAGTGTGTTTATAGCAGTTATATATAATTAACCATTGTGTATTAAATGGGGGTGAGATTTGGAGGGTCAAATAACTTGTCTCTTTGTTTCTTCATTTTCACAGATTTAAAAAAATTAAACAAATTCTGGTATAGGAAATTTGTCCACAACTGGATTAGATGATGAGATGGTAGACTTCAACATAATGTGATGGGATACTAATTTTGTAGGAGTTTGAGAGGAACTGAATGGCTTTTTCAGGTGGAAGGGGCATAAATTATTCGTTGTCAGAGGAAAACTGTGGTAGGCAGATTCTGAACTTCCACCCAATATTTGTTCCTCTTGGTAATTATGCCATAATATGGTAAAAATAATGAGATAGTACCTCTAAGATCTGGAAGCAAAGCATTGTGTCTCTGTCCTGTTTTAACTTACTCTAATCGCTGTCTCTCTTGTATCTCTCGTGATCTTCAGTGAAGCCAGCTGCCATATTATAAGTGGTGAGGGAAGCCTCTGGCCATCAGCCAGCAAGGAAATAAACATTACCAACAACTAGTGGAGTGAACTTGAAAGCAGATTCTTTTCCAGTGCAGCCTTAGGATGTTTACAGCCCTATTTGACACCTGAAGAAGAGATTTGGGTTAATTTGTTACACAGCAATATATGAGAGATGCCATTTTAATATTAGAGTAGGTAGCTGCTGTAACAGACAATGAAAGTAAGGGAGTGGATTTTGAAGCAGAGAATCCACTGAAGCGCCACTTAATTACTTACATATAAAAACAATGAGGTAGTACATGCAGTTTTTTAACAACTAAATTCTGAGCTAATATTTTATGAAGCAGACAATTACTAATATAGGTAACATTGATGAAAATTAAGGGTGTTGAGGCAGAAATAATTTGATAAAGGTTTGTTGGATTCCAAATGTGAGGACTGACCTGGAAAAAACACCAAAAAAGTTGGAACTGTTTCAGAGTCTGCTGCAAGTTGCAAGACTTTTATAGTTGTATTAGTCTGTTCTCATAATGCTAATAAAGACATACCTGAGATTGAGTAATTTATTAAGAGAAAGAGGTTTAATGAACTCACAGTTTCACATGGCTAGGGAGACCTCAGAATCACAGCAGAAGGTGAGGAGGAGCAAACTCAGGTCTTACTTAGCAGCAGGCAAGAAAGAGAGCATGTGCAGGGGAGTCACAGCAGAAGGTGAGGAGGAGCAAACTCAGGTCTTACTTAGCAGCAGGCAAGAAAGAGAGCATGTGCAGGGCAGCTCCCCTTTATAAAACCATCAGATCTCATGAGACTTATTCACTGTCACAAGAACAGCATGGGAAAGAACCACCCCCATGATTCAATTACCTCCCACCAGATCTCGCCATGACACATGGGAATTATGGGAGATACGGTTTGAGATTTGGGTAGAGATACAGCCAAGCCATATCAATGGAAAAGTTTAGAAGAAGGAAGGAGGACTTCTTAGAATGTAGTTGTCCTGTTTATTGAAGGGCACAATACAGAGGTTAGAATCCTTGGCTACAAATTACAACATACAGGATAAAATGTTCTATGTGCAAGACATTCAGTAAAACTTCATGATTCAGACACAAATCAGTAAAACTTCATAATCCAGAAACAAATAAGAATCATTTTCAATGTCAGTAGGTTATTTATTAATCAGTACATCAACAGTTTGAGGAATTCACAATAAGATTATTTATTCAGGAACAGGATTTAAGCCATGAATTAATCATAAGACCTCCTGCAGGCAGGTTGTTTTGGAAGCCTGCCAAACCTGACCTGTAGGTTATTAATGGGAGGTGTTTTTAACTATATTTAAAAATATTTGTAGACTACACTATATCTTTGTGTTCTAATCAATTGAATGACTTTTCAAATATTTTAAATTTGCAATAACTCATAATTTTCTCTAAAGAAAATGCATATATTCAGCTCTGCAACTTCATTTCCTTCATATCAAAATTGAATCAATTAATTATAAATTCATAAACAAATTAATGAACCAATTCATAAATTAGCCATGTCACTGAAGTAACTAATAAACTGAATTTTACTATGGAAGTTGAAATAGGGTGTTTAAACAATTTAACAAACTTGGAGCTTAAAAGGTTTTATTTTTTATTATATAAGTACTTTTTGGCTGAAAAAATTCTGTTTAGAAAATAATATTCCTTTTTGGTACAAGGGAATCTGAACATTTAACTTTCTCAAAAGCAGCTGCACATATATCTATATCCCAAGCCTTATGGTTCCACTGCTACATTGTTAGGGCCCTGATTTTGAAGTAGCAGATCTGTCTAGGTTGAAATTCAGAATTTTGCAAAGTTTTCATCTCTTTCAGTGAAGACCTGTGCCTAAATTTGTGTCTGTTTTCTCTCTCCTACCAGATATGAGGGCCATTTTTAATACTTCCAAGCAGGCGCTGTGACTCTCCCATTGCTTTTAGATGTATATTAATAGAATGTGATCTATCATTTCCTCATTTCATTAAATCAATGACAATTCACAGTAACCATATAATTCTATGGTTCTTATAGATACTATTTGCTCCAAACTCTAAAATGCCAGAGAAAATGCATGTGTTAGTACACGTCCCCTTCAACCTACATCAGTTCACTAGAGATGAAGGTCTTAGCAATCTCAATAAAAAGCATAGCAGCAACTGTTAGTTCTCTACTACCAGTGTTGAAGTCCTCATTACCATCTGACGTGAAAGTGATTAATCTCCAGAATTCTATTTTTTGAATCTGCTTCCCAGGGGCATACAACATGCTCCTACATCAAATTCTTTAGAAGAACCTGAAGAAGATATTCCTGATGAAGTGATTTATTGTGGGAGTATTCTCAAGGGAAGGAGAGCAAGGGGGCATAATGGGACAATAGAAAAATCTAAGAATTCAGTGTCAGCTAAAGATAAACACCCACAGAGTTCCTTCCCACTTGAGATGAGAAAAAGGAAAGACAATTTGTACTCATGTATTAGGCAGTTATTGGACATTATCTGAGGTGGGATGGGATAATGTGGTATGTAGCCTTCCTGGAAGGTGGTTCCAATTTATCTAGGTTCAATTATCTGGAGAAGAGAGCCATTAAGAAGCATCATTATCAGCTAATGCTCATGGCAGCTAGAGCATAATGCATCAGCCAATAATGGGGGTCTGTCTGGACAACCAGCATCCACTAAAGCAGTGTACCCTCAGCATTTTTCACATTTTGGGCGGAATTATTGCCCTGAGAGATGCCTCTGGGCATTGTAGCTGCATCCCTGGCCTCTAACACTAGATGGCAATAACATATCTCCAGTTGTGGCAACCAAAAACAATTCCAGGTGTTAGCAAATGTCCCCTGGTGAACAAAATCATTCCTGGTTGAGAGCCATTATACTAGAGGAAATGAATGTCAAATTAAAATACGGACTCCTTATATTAGGTGTATTTGCAGAGTAACGAATATGCCCCAAACCTCACTGGGTAACAAAGTTAATTTCTCATTCTTATTACATGTTTTTTGTTGTTTTGTTTTGTTTTTTTAATTTTTTTTTATTATTATACATTAAGTTCTAGGGTACATGTGCATAACGTGCAGGTTTGTTACATATGTTGGCACAAGTATTACATGTTGATGAATCTAAGTATCTACAGCTCTGTTCCATGTTATTTCTCACCTATAAGGCTAAAAGAGAAATCTTTATTTTGGAAGATCTCTCCTTTAATTTTTGTTTTCATGTGCATTTTTGCATGTTATTGGCCCAATCAAGCCACACAATCAAGCCTAATAAACTCCACCATGTGTTGATTTGCTAGCTATATTTCCTCTTAACTAATTTCTTAGTGAGTTGTTTGTTTCTCATTCAGTTGAGAGCTCCTCCTTTTTTTTTTTTTTTTTTTTTTTTAAGACGGGGTTTCACTTTGTCACCCAGCCCCAGGCTGGAGTGCAGTGGCTTAATCATGGCTCACTGCTGCCTTTAATTCCAGGGCTGAAGTGATGGTCCTGCCTTAGCCTCCCAAGTAGCTGGGACTACAGGTGTATAGCACCATGCCTAGCTAATTTTTAAATTTTCTGTAGAGATGGGGTCTCGCCATGTTGTCCAGCCTGGTCTAGAACTCCAGGACTCAAGTGATCCTCCACCTGGAGCTCCCAAAGTGCCAGGATTACAGGCATGAGCCACTGTGCCCATCCAAGAGTTCTTTATATATTCTAGATACAAGCATTTTATCACATATATTTATTTAAAAATATTTATTTTCCAGTTTATAACTTGTCTATATTCTTTTAATAATGATTTTCAAAGAATACACACATATTTTGATAAAAGCCAGTTTATTAATTTATTCCCTTATAAATCCTGCTATTTGTATAATATCTAAAAACTCATCTAGGTCCATTGTGGTGGCTCACTCCTGTAATCCCAGCACTTTGGGAGGGCCAAAGGCAGATGGATCACTTGAGGTCAGGAGTTCAAGACCAGCCTGGCCAAAATGGTGAACCCCATCTCTACTTAAAAGAGAAAAATTAGCCGGGCATGGTGGTGTGCACCTGTGATCCCAGCTACTCGAGAGGCTGAGGCATGAAAATTGCTTGAACCCAGGAGGCAGAAGTTGCAGTAAGCTAAGATTGCACCACTGCACTCCAGACTGGCTGACAGAGTGAGACTCTCTCTCAATACATAATAATAATAATAAAAATTAAAAAAAAAATCATCATCTAAATCTTGATCACAAAAAGTTAATCCTATTTTTTCTATTAAAATAATTACCAAATTTGGTTTTATATTTAGATAAGGTCTATGTTGTGTTAAATATTGTATATGTTATACAATAAGGATTGTGTTAATTAAAAAAGCAATATTTTTCTCCAATGGTTTTTATCACTATTTCTTGTGATAACTGTCCATTATCCACAGGATTGCCTTTGCATTGTTTTCAAAAATCAGTTCTCCATGTATGTGTGAGTCAATTTCTATATTCTTTTCTACTGATCTATTTACATATATGTCAATATCAATAATCTTGATTACAGTAGCTATATTATAGGTTTTAAAAACAAATATTCTTATCCTTCTTTGTTCTTTTTAACATTTTCTTTGAACACTACAGTTCTTTTGCATTTCCATATGAATTTTTAAATTACCTTGTGTACTTCTACAAAATATCTCAGGAAGCCCAGCTAGTAGCTCACCCCTGTAATAGCAACACTTTGGAAAGCTGAGGTAGGAGGACTGGTTGGGGTCAGGAGGTCCAGACCAGCCTTCTATACAAATATATATATATCTTGACAATGAAAACAAAATGTCCGCTTGCATTTAATGTATATTTCAAATTGGGGAGAATTGATATCTTTACAATATTGACCCACAAGCACAGTATATTTCTCTCTTCACATATTTATTTATTCAATTATTTATCTAAGTATTAGTTGTAGATTTCTGTGTAAAAATCTTGTACATCTTTTGTCAGATTTATCCCTAAGAATTTCATATTTTTTGATGCTGTTATCAGTAGAATTTCTATATTAATTCTAATTTCTGATTCCTGCTGTTAGTTTTTAGTAATATAACTGATTTCTATTTGTTAAACTTGTATCTTGCAGCTATGCAAAAATCATATCTTTGTTCTAGTAGCCTTTTTGTAGGTTCATCTGGATTTTCTATATAGATCATTGTGGGGGCCAAGCCCTTTGGCCCCTAAAGTTTCACTGAAAAATCACTGGTAAGAGGCAGATGCATTAATAGGAGGAAAGGAATACAAATTTATTTAACATTCATACACTGGAGCCTTCAGAATGAGAACCCAGCTCCATAGTAAGGTACAGAAGCATCTGTACATCTTGAGGTTATAGAAAGAAAAAGGCCTCAAATCATGGCCAGAAACAAGTTTTAGTGGCAAGATAAGTTATGGGAGTGAGAAATGAAGAGGTTTGGGTTGCAAAGGTGGCTTTGTATATAGATGAAGCCACTCAGGTAGTAGCTCTCAGAGTAGATGGTGAATGTTTTTGTTGTTGTTTGTTTATTTTGACTTCTAAAGATGTCAGACTCTCAATCTCTCTTAGATCTGGGAAAGGCCTAAAAAGAGAAGGCCTGGCTGCAATAAAGACAGATTTGCTTGCCCACTTATATCTGCTGGCCTGAATGTAAGACATGGAGTCAACGGAGATTATTTTTCTCAAAGAAAAAAGGGGTGGGCCCCCAAGACCTTGGGCAGTCCACCTCCATGACTTTGAAGGATATAGCCCCCACCACTGCTTCCACAATCTGGCATTGACTGCCTGAAGCTTTTTCAGGCACACAATGCAAGCTGTCAAATCTGTCATTCTGGGGTCTTGAGGATGGTGGCTCTCTTACACTTCCACTAGCCAGTGCCCTAGTGGAGACTCTATGTGGGGGCTCCAACCCCACATTTCTCCACAGTGCTGCCTTGGAAAAAGTTCTCCATGAGGGCTCCACCCTTGCAGCAGATGAACATCCAGGCATTTCCATACACCATCTAAAATCTAGGTGGAGGCTTCCAACTCTCAACTCTTGCCCTCTGTGCACCCACAGACCTAATACCACCTGGAAGCCTTGGTGACTTCTGGCTTGCACCCTCTGAAGCAGAAGCCTGAGATTTATCTGGGTCCCTTTTAGCTATTGCTAGAGCTGGAGGGACTGGTATGCAGAGGGCAGTGTGCTGAGGTTGTGCCAGGAGACAAGGCCATAGGCCTGGCCCATGAACCATTCTTCCATCCTAGGCCAGTCCTGTAATAGGAGGGGCAACCACAAAGGTCTCTGAAATGCCTTACAGGCATGTTTCTCATTGTCTTGGCTATTAGCGTTCAGTTCCTCTTTACTCATGCAAATTTCTGAAGCAGGCTTGAATTTCATTCCAGAATATGGATTTTTCTTTTCTACCACATGGTCAGGCTGCAAATTTTCCAAACTTTTATGCTCTGCTTCCTTTTCAAGAACAAGTTCCTGTTTCAGATAATCTCTTTTCTCACAAATATGAGCCTATACTGTTAGAAGCAGTCAGGTCACATCTTGAACATTTGGTTGCTAGAAATATCTTCCAAGAGGTACTCTGAATCATCTCTCCCAAGTTTAAATTTCCACAGATCCCTAGAGCAGGAATACAGTGCCACCATTCTCTTTGCTAAAGCATAGCAAGAGTGACCTTTACTCCAGTTCACAAAAGTTCCTCATCTTCATCTGAGACCTCCTCAGCCTGGACTTCACTCTCCATATCACTATCAGCATTTTTTTCACAATCATTTGACAGGTCTCTAGGAAGTTTCAAACCTTCCCTCATCTCCCTATCTTCTTCTGAACCCTCCAACCATTGTTCCACCCTCTGACCATTACCCAGATCCAATGTTGCTTCCACATTTTTAGGTATCTTCATAGCAACACTCCACTCCTGGTACCAATTTTCTGTATCTGGCTATTCTCACACTGCTATAAAGAACTACCTGAGACTGGATAATTTATGAAGAAAAGTGATTTAATTGACTCACAGTTCCACAGGTTGTGCAGAAAGCATGGCTGGGGAGGCTAACAATCATGCCAGAAAGTGAAGAGGGAGCAGGCATATTTTTGCATGGCTGGTGGGAGGGGTGGTTGCTACACATTTCTAAACAGTCAGATATCCTGAGAACTCTATTATGAGAACAGCAACGGGGACTTCCACCCCCATGATTCAATCACCTCCCACCAGGACCCTCTTCCAAAACAGGGAATTACAACTTGACATCAGATTTTGGTGGGGACACAAAGCCAAACCATATTATGTTATCTGTGCTTACGGAGTATTTACTCAAGATATCTTTGCCCAGACCAATGTCCTGGAGATTTTTCCTAATGTTTGCTTTTAGTAGTTTTATTGTTTGGAGGTCTTAGATTTAAGCAATGAAAACATTTGGATTTGAAATTTGTATATGGTGGGAGATAGGAGTTCTGTTTCTTCCTTATTTATGTGTGTGTATCAATATCCAGTTTGCCCAGAACCACTAAATGAAGAGGCTGTCTTTCCCCAGTGTATGTTCTTTGCCACTCTGACACACATGAGTTCACTGTAGGTGTGTGGATATATTTCTAGGTTATCTATTCTGTTCCATTGGTCTATGAGAATTTGTTTATGTCAGTACCATGCTGTTTTCATCCCTATACCTCTGCAGTGTAATTTGAAGTCAGATAATGTGATTCCTCCAGTTTTGTTCTTTTTTGCTCAGGATGGTTTTGGCTATTCTGGATATTTTGTGGTTTCACATAAATTTTATATATTTTTTTATTTCTGTGAAGAATGTCATTGGTATTTTTATGGGGATTGCATTGAACCTGTAGATTGCTTTGGGTAATATGGATATTTTAAACACATCAATTCTTCTGGTCCATGAATATGAAATATCTTTCCACTTTTTGTGTTCTCTTCTATTTTCTTCTTCAGTGTTTTATAGTTTTCATTATAGAGGTATTTCACTTCTTTGGTTAATTCCTAGGTATTTCATTTTATTTGAGGCTACTGTAAATTTTGATTTCTTTTTTAGATTGTTCACTGTTGGCATATAGAAATGCTACTGATTTTGTATGTTGATTTTTTATCCTGCAACTTTACTGGATTTGTTAATTAGTTTTAAGAAATTTGTGATGGAGTCTTTAGCTTTTTTCCAAATATAAAATTATAATATCTCCAAACAAAAGTAATTTGACTTTTTTTTTCTTTTCGACATGGATGCCATTTATATCTTTATCTTGTCTGATCACTCTAGCTAGGACATCCAGAACAATGTTGTATAGTAGTGGTGAATGTGGGCAACTCATCATGTTTCAGATCTTAGGGTAAAGGCTTTCAGCTTTTCCCCAATCAGTATGATACTAGCTGTGGGTATATCATAGTCATATGTAACTTTTATTGTATGAGGTATGTTCCTTCTCTACCTAGTCATTTGAGGGTTTTGATCATCATGAGATTTTAAATTTTATCAAATGCTTTTTCAGCCTCAATTGAAATGATCATATGGTTGTCCTTCATTCCGTTGCTATAATATATTACACTGATTGATTTTCATATGTTGAATCATCCTTGCATCCCAGGGATAAATCACACTTGGTCATAATGAATGATCTTTTAAATATATTGTTGAATTTGGTTTGCTAGTATTTTGTTGAGTATTTTCAAATAAATATTTATGGAAGGTATTATCCTATAGTTTTCTTTTTTTGATGTTTCTTTGTCTGATTTTGTTATCAGGGTAATATTGGCCTTGTAGAATGAGTTGGAAGCATTCCTTTCTCTCCTAGTTTTTGAAATAGTTTGAATAGGATTGGTATTAATTTTTCAGTGAAGCCATAGCATGCCAGGCTTTTCCTTATTGGGAGACTTTATATTGTAAATCCAATCATATTACTTGTTATTTGGCTGTTCAGGTTTTGGATTTCTTCCTCATTCAATCTTGGTAAGTTGTATGTGTCTGGGATTTTATCTATTTCTTCTAGGTTTTTATTGGCACGTAGCTGCTCTTAGTGGCTACTAATGATCCTTTGAATTTCTGCAGTACCAGTTGTAATGTCTCCTTTTTTACCTATAATATTTGGGTCTTCTTTATTTTTTAGCTAGTTTGACAAAAATTTTGTCAATTTTGTTTAACTTTTCAAGAAATTACTATTTTATTTATCTTTTTTATTTTTTTTATTTCAATTTCAGTGTTTTCTGCTCTGACCTTTATTATTCTTTTAGTCTACTGATTTTGGGTTTAGTTTGCTCTTGTTCTTCTAGTTCTTTAAGAAATATGGTTATATTGTTTATTTAAAGTTTTTCTTCTTTAGTGTAGGCATTTATAGCTATAAACTTTCCTCTTAGTACTGCTTTTGCTGTATCCTATTGGTTTTGGCATGTTGTGTTTTCATTTTTATTTGTTTCAATAATGTTTTAAAATTTATTTTTGATTTGCTCATCAACTCACTGATCATTCAGGAGCATATTGCTTAATTTTCATGTGTTTGTACATTTTCCAAATTTCCTCTTGTTATGGATTTATAGTTTTATTCCATTGTGGTCAGTGAAGATCCTTTATATGATTTCAATTTTTTGCAACTTTTTTGCAAATTCAAATTTTTGCAATTTTAAAGATTTGATTTGTGGCCTAATATATGGCCTGTCCTTCAGAATGATCGATATGCTGAAGAGAATAATTTGTGTTCTGCAGCTATTGTATGAAATGTTCTGTAAATATCTATTAGGTTCATTTGTTCTATACTGCAGATTAAGTCTGATGTTTCTTCATTGATTTTCTGTCTTGATGATCTGTCCAATGCTGAAAGTGGAGTGTTGAAGTCTGTAGCTATTATTGTATTGGAATCTACCTCTTTCTTAAGCTCTAATAATATTTGCTCTCTCTATATATCTTGGTGTTCCAGTGTTTGTCATAGATAGATAGATAGATAGATAGATAGATAGATAGATAGATATAGATAGATAGATATAGATAGATATTTAAAATTATTATATACTCTTGCTGAATTGATCCCTTTATTATTATGTAATTTTCTTTGTCTCTTTTTATAGATTTTGTCCTAAAAATGTATATTTTTTTCTGATGTAAGTATAGCTACTCCAGTTCTTCTTTGGTTTTCATTGGCATGAAATAGCTTTTATTTTCCCTTTATTTTCAGTCTTTGTGCCTCTGGATATGTGAAGTGTGTTTCCTGTAGGCAACAGACTGCTAAGTCTTTTTTTTTTAAGGCGATTTTATAACTTTATTTGATGTTTTGATGATCAGCAATTAGTTCTCATCCACATTGACTGTCTGTAGATTTTTGAAAGTGGTGACAGGTACATAGGTAACCAAAGTATAGAGCTTATTTGATGAATCTTTATCCTCATTACGTTTTCTGGACAACCACACGTGGATTCTGTATGGGATATTCTTTATTCCTTTGGCCTAGACAGCTTTGTTGAGTCTGGTATCAACGAGCACAGCTGGAGTTCCCGTCTCCTTCATGGCAAATTTCTGAATCTCTTTGAGTGCTTCTTGAAGCCCACTTCATGGATATGTTTGTGAATGTTGATGGTGTATTGTTGGGTCACCACCTCAATGGTGGCAGAATGGTCTTATTTTTTCTTGCTGCCCTTCTTTGCAGGAGCCATTCTGCTGGGTCTAAGTTGGAAAGGAAACACTTTTTTCTTTTTTTAATCTATTCGGCTCCCCTGTGTCTTTTCATTGGAGAGGTTAGTCCATTTACATTCAATATTATTATTGATTAAGGAATTACTCCTATTTTGTTATTTGTTTTCCAGTTGTTCTGTGGCCTTCTCTTCCTTTCTTCTTTCTTTCCTGTCTTCTTTTTGGTGAAGACGATTTTCTCTCGTCATCTGCTGATATGTTTTAGATTCTTGCTTTTTATTTTTTTGTGTATCTGTTGCAGGATTTTTGATTTGAGGTTACCATGTGCCCTGCAAATAACATCTTATAATCCATTATTTTAAACTGATGACTGATTGCAAAAACAAATAAGCAAAGAGAAAACTAATACAAACTCTATATTTTATCTCCCCTTTTTGTAACTTTTTTGTTGTTTCTATTTATCTTGTTATACTGTCTACATTTTAAAACGTTGTAGTTATTTCTGATAGATTCATCTCTTAGTCTTTGTACTCAAGATATGAGTAGTTTATAAACCATAATTACTGTGTTTGTGAACTTATTACATATAATAAGACAATATATAAGCTAGTGTAATTTTACATAAAGATGTTACATAAAGTCATATAATACAAAAAAGGAAATGAAAATATCTCAATGTCAAGAGAAAGGCATTGGTTTATATGGTACATATATGTAATGAAACATAGAATAATTGATGTTAATGAAGACTTTTTAATGTAGAAATTATATGTGTTTTGTTGTCTTTTGTAAAAGTCAAGTTACTGTTTAAACAATATCACAACAAAGTCTCACAAAACATGCACTCAAATATTGTTTGAAGTTGGGTGTTTACTTGTATGCTTCAAATTTGTTCTGTAATAGTTTTCTAGTGTGCAAAAACCATTTTTGAAAATTATGTACTTCAACTTCAAACAAAAGCAAACCAGAGTTAGAAGTACTGTCAAGCATATTAATGCCTCAAGTGTACTTTCAGGGCTTTTTCCAATTGCTTCTGCTCTAATTTCTCCCTATAGCTCTTTGATGAAGCACTCCCTAAGTCAAGCCCTTAAGTTACTTATCTAGTCAATTTTGTCTCCCATAGAACCTTTATGATGTTATGATGTTGCCTTTTTGGCCCATTAATAGACTATCTTTTATACTCTTCCTACGTTATGCTTCGGATGTCCATCAGGTCATTCCCTAACCAGAAATGTACTGAGACATTTACAGGGAAGATTTATGTGTATCTCAATCCTATCTGTTTTATATTCTTGCCACTTTGGTTCTTAACAACAAAGGGCTTTCAGAGTCTGTTTGCCCTTTGCCTGCAATGCTTCTATTATGTTTTCCCAGGGTGGCATTAGTGCCAGAGATGCTTGGATTCTGTTAGCCAGGATCCACTAGTATTGGATAACATTCTTTTGAACGTGATGCTTCAGTTGGTTGTATATCTCATCATTGAAAGAAACTACTACAGTAAAAATAAAGATTGGCACAGAGTCCTTATGGGCCAGGCTGTAGTGGAAAATTTTGAGAGCAAGAATACAAACAGCCTGCTGAAGTGTTGGTTCCCTCAAAGTGTGAGATCTCCAGTAAAAAAAGAGCACTGATGCCAGAAGGGTGCCCAGTGGTAAGGATGAAATAAAATAAATTTGTGTAAGGGTCCAGTGGCAAGCAGGTTTCTGGTGACAAAGAGATGTCTGTTGTTGGAAGATACAAAGAGAAAATCTGGGAGTACAGAGGATACAGTGGTAAATGAGACATTGTTGAAAGACACAAGAAGGCCTGTGGTGCAGCGAAGAGTAGAAATAGTAAAGGATTATAAGAGATCACTGGCAGGGGGCTCTGAATTAAGAAGAAATAGAAACATCAGCTTGTGTGGGAAAAATGTGAGTAAAAATATAATGCCAATGGTAGAGTGGCTTCTGACAGCTACAAGAGTTAGTTATGATGGTGAGTGGAATATGGTGGGGGGTGTAATTTTGAAGGCAGTGTGACAAAAGCATCAGGAAGAAGAGGAGGGAAAGTAAGTCAGGGTTGGGAACCAGTGAAAGAAAATAAGCCTCAATAGTGATAGCAGTAGGAGGCAGGCAAATCTCTAGGCAGACAAGGGTGGGTCCCTGATGAAACTCAACCTTCAAACCAGACAGTTTAAAGCCGGAAAACCAAGCTGCAGGTCTTGGATAAATCCACAGACTAGATTGAGAACCTCTCTTCCCATTTGGTGTGCTTTTCTCTGATTGATCCCCACCCTTCACCTATTTTACATATTGGTTTTTTATCCTATTGTGCCCATCTTTGAGTGGTGCCTTTTTTGCATACTCACAAACCAATCAGCATGCACTCCCCCATTCTGTGCCCATAAAAGCCCCAGACTCAGTCATGCTTTGGGACTACCAGCCTTTGAGTGGGGGTGGAGAGTACCCCCATGCTTTGGGGTCATGATTTGGGACTACCAGCCTTTCAGTGGGGGTGGATTTTGGGTAAGAGGGCAGCCCAACTTGGGTCCCCCTCTCTGCTGAAAGCTGTTTTGTCACTTAAAAAAACTTTTTGCCTTGCTCACCTGCTGGCTGTCAGCATAACCTCATTCTTCTTGGACATGGGACAAGAACTCAAGACCTGCCGATTAATGAAAGCAAACAAAGTTGTAACCCTGTAGCACTCTCCTTTCCACTTGCTGAGCAATGGGAGAGGGAGCTTCTGGGTGCCACACATCCTCTGATCATTGGGCTGCAGATGGTGGGACTGAAAGGGCTGTTTGCATGCTGTAGCACTTCCTTTGGGGTTTTTGGTGCACTGGCATCCTTGTTTGGGTGGGGGTTTTGGAGTCACTGGCATCCTTATTTAGGTGCCACTGCGCTCCCCTTGTCCAGATGCCAGTGTAGTGCCCAATGCAGAAGCAGATCACAGCACATCTGACCCAGCTGCAGACTGAGCACAGATCCTGTGGTGAGCTTGGTTTCTGGTTGGGAGTGCAAACCAAGTGCAGCCTGCCAGGCCAACTGGGTGGGGTACCTCCTGCAGCAAGCCCAGGGCCTGAGTGAGGCCTGGGTAAGGTTATTGTCAGTCATGGAGGTCTCTGGCTGATGAAGTAGTACCAAAAATTCCTTTGTCAATAGGGTCCTCAGCTAGACAGACTGCCACCAGAAGTCCCAGAACAGATGGAGGCATCTGATTAAGAGGAATCAAAAAAGGGTATGGTGTGTGGTCCTCTGTAGAAAACAGTGTAGGACAAAGACCATAGTTAAAGAAGACTTAAAGACAGAGGAACTGATCACTGGTATTCTGAAAGGTTTGATACAAAGATGAAGGCCAGGGTTAGAGAAGACTCAGTCAGTGTTTGTGTGGAATCAAAAGAGGACATAAGAGGAGCAACAAATCTCACCGAGTCTCCAAAGAACAGAAGACCTCTGTCTTCATTGCTGTACTGTATACCTCACAGAAAGGGTTTTGACACAACTGATTAAGAAAATTTCCATTGTCACAGAGTATGACCAGGTGCCTGCAGAAGACAGAAGGCACAGGATGCAGTCAGGAAAACTGAAGCAGAAAGTCCTGATGCCCTGGCAGAGGTAGTGGCCCCCAATGAATCTTTCCCCTTTTCATTAACATACATCTCTGATTTCATAAGTACTCTTTGATTCCTCAGTCCACAGTTTTTCTTCACATACCCTTCCCTCTGGCTTTCTTTACACATTTCAACACATGCTATATTTGGTCCATGCTAGAAAAATACTGGAGAGAGGATGAAGAGAGTAATACGTCACCATTTGATACAACCTGTGAAGTAGTAGATCTAGTGTTATCTCAAAGGAGGAATCTGAGTCTTAGCAAGGTCAACAATTTATATTAAGTACATTTCATTGTATATTATACAACAAAGTTCTGCCTCCAAAGCCAGCCAAATCATTTCACTGTATTTTACACTGTCACGTGGTGGTAAGATCCATTGGCCAGCTCCATCATTCTTTCATTCTCATGGATAGGCTGAAAAGGAATCTGAGAAGTGTCACAGGATTTTGTTTATTTCTCATGATCCTCTCTGATTTGTTTTCTGAGAGATACTTACTCTTATGACTGACATCCTCATAAATTGTAGACATGGGGCCTCTGGAAAGGAAAAATTAAGATTAAACCCTGAGGAGCTCTAGGTTGAATAGACAGAGTGTTGCCTTGTACATTGTCTTCCTCTTGCCTCCAGATTGATGCAAAAAATAAAAAAAAGACATAGCCTACAGGGCTTTAATCCAACATAATTATTTATTCTCAAATTTCATAAAGATATTTTCTATATTGTTTTTCTTTGAGAACTTCAAGGAGGGTTTTGTTAGTATGTGATCCTCCCCTGATTTTTTTCAGATAGTAGTTCTCTGATGAAAGGATAGAATGTCAACTCTGTAGGTGAATGCATGCTTCAGTAGTAAGTTCAACTACTGCATTCACATTACATGATCTGTAGAGTTCAATGTTAATTTCAATAAATTTCACCATGTTTGTACATATTTTCATGATACAGCATGTTAAAATGGTGATATCAACACAAAACTTTGAGTGGATGTTTAAAGACCAAATTTCTAGCTACTACTAAAATATAAAAAATCCATTTTTTTTATTACCATCTATAGAAAAAACATAACTTTCATGACAAAATTTTAGAGATCGAAAGAGATTTCTGGCCAGGACATCTTGACACTGGGCTGGATTTTACCTTACTCACATGTGCAAGAGTAAGAAATATATTTAACATAGCTTACAGAGTTTTATTTTTGAGAATTATAAGATATTAGTTATCCCTACCTGATTCCCAGCAATGATGTTCACCATGATTTGTAAGCAAGAAGAACATGAGGTTATCCAAAGTTAGAAGGCATCTTCATTTTATTTGCTTTCATTTTAAAGTCTTAAAGAGACCTAAGCTTAACATGTATTGGGCAGTTGTGTTAGAAGTCACAGGTTTGTGACTGTATCAATAATACCATAGAAATAAAACTATGATTTGTATCCATACTCAAAATTAGGTTAATAAAGTTTCCGTATTGAAAACTATTTTAAAGAACATGAGGTATAATATACAGTCATCTTTTGGAAAATCATGAAGAAAACTAGAACTATATCATCATAATATGGAAATTCACTTACATGTTGTTTCCTGAATTGAATTAATGAGGTGAATAAAAATGTATTTTTTAGATAAAAATTTTAAAGGAAATAAACATATATAGTATATGTGTGGAAATATTTGACAAAACATTTTCATGTTGAGAAAAATATTTTATTGCATAATTTATAATTTACTGATGAATACAACAAATATACTGCTTCTTTGAGAGCTCTTTTCTTTCATTAGGCCTCCACTAATATCCAAAAAGGTAATATTTGATTTTTTGATGACACTGAGTAACAAAAATAAATGTATATTTTTTTCCGTAGCACAAGCCATTTGACTCACATATAATCTCATTTTTGTACCACAATTTTTGTTTATCCTAATACACATTTTAAGCATAAAAATTCCAAATGCAAGTCAAGAACTCTGTATTCTTTTGTTAGAAAACAGAGGAGTTATTAATAAGTATAATTTTAATATATATTTATGATCTTATTAATTCTGAAAGGAATAATTAATGTTGGAACATTTTAGGTTTAAATAGCATAAATCAGACCAGTGTCAACTTCATCTTTCTCCTAATTTAAATGATACTTCTGAGACCCAGAGGATATATTTCATAGTATGGTCTTCAAATACTTTACCATGGGTTTTATACATGGTTAATCAATACAAATACTGACAGTTATTGATCATTAGCTTCTCAGAGGTTTCTTAACCCTTAAATCACCCTAATAATGTCCTTATAAACTAGCAATTGTCTATTACTCTTCCTTGTGTGCTATAGCTGTCATGCTATTGAGTAGTACCATCTTTGTCATTTGTGAAAAAATACTGTTTTTATATAAAGAACATAATTCTTATTGTGACCAACATTGACATTCTGTACTGCAATCAACACTCCTAGAAGCAGAGTAGAATGGTGGTTGCCAGGGACTAGGGGAGGAGAAGATGGGGAGATGTTTGTAAAAGGGTACAAACTTTCAGTTACAGGATGAATAACTTCTGGGTATCTAAGGTACAGCATGGTGACGATTGTTAATAATACTGTATTGTTTACTTGAAATTTACTAAGAGAGTAGAGCTTCAGTGTTCTTACCACACACACACATATACAATGGTAACTGTGTGAGGTATGGATGTGTTAATTAGCTTGGTTGTAATCATTTCGCAATACATATGTATATTATAATCATCACACTGTATACCTTAAATATATGTAACTCTTAAAATTTTATTTCTCAATGATACCTCAATAAATCTGAGGGAAAAATGACTCCTCTCTCTTTCAAATAACTCTGACAGTTATATAATTTATCATCATGGCGTACACTTAATTGTTCGTGGTAAATGTTGAACAATAATCAAATACATAGAATTTTTCACATTCTGAAAAATACTGCTTTTTGACTGATCAATATCACTAATGCATTTTCATAACTTCAGTTGAATAAAATAATTTTGAAACAATTTTATGGAATTATATTAATAGAAAATAAAATTTAGATGAAATCTATTTAGTTGGTTGGTCTACTCAGTTTTCAGTCATTTCTAAAACTGTGAAACTATCCAAATTTCAGAGAGAGAGGTCAGTTTCATTACTACTGACCCTGATAAAGCTAGTACAGAAACCTGTAAAACACATATTTGTTTTTGGATTTTGTACTATTGGGGTGAGTTAGATATAGCACAAAATAACCTATTTCTTGATATTTTAGAACACTATTGTAGAACTAGAATAGAGCTAGGACTTTGGTGTGAAAAAGCAATGAAATGTGGAAATACTGAAGGCTGAGGTCAGTACCTGTGAGGAAAATAAGAGGAGAAAAGAAAATTTTTAATCCTGCTACTCCTTCTTCATCTTTGTCTGTCTTACTTCTTAGATAATTATTACGTTTTATATTGTTGTGCCTGAAGTAATTGATAGTTATCATCTGGGACTTATGCAATGAATCATGTGACACTTTTAAGTTGAATAGAGATGAAGGCATTATTTCATCTTTTAAATGAAAAAACTAAGACCTAAGTCAGGAAAAGAAAAGTCCAAAGGTTTTTTTCTTCTAGTGCTATTTTGTTACTTTTGCCAAAAACTAGGGTTTTCTTGTGAATATGATATAAGTTATATTGTCAAGGAGCTTACAAATTAGTGAATGAGGTAGAAAAGAGATAGAAATTGTTACCTAATGTGCTAACTGCTAACTTAGAATAAAGAACTATGCAAAGCACATTGTAGGGACATTTTAATGAATATTTGCTTCAGAAGAATATCCTAGTACACACTGTGTAAGCTGAGATATGAAAGATGAATTGTAACTCACCTAGCAAATGGGGAGTAGGAAGGGGGCAAAGGAAAAGTTTCCCAAATAGGGAAAATAGCATTCATTTGTTCATGTATTCAGGCTTGAGTTTATTCATTCAACAATCTTATATTTTGAACACCTATTATGTCCTAGGGATAGTTTTAGATATTAGGGGTCCAAATGTAGAGAAGAAATATACAGTGTCCCTGCCATCACAAAGCTTACAATCTTGTGGCAAAGTAATACGGTAACTGTATTACTGTGGTTCATTTTTAATAAATGTCTCTCTTTGCTATCACAAAACTTACAATCTTGTGGCAAAGAGAGACATTTACAAAACAATCCGAGTAATACAGTTGACCTTTGAACAATGCAGTGGCTAGTGATGCTGATTCCTTTGCAGTAAAAAATTTGTGCGTAACTTTTAACTCCCCCTAACATTAGCTACTAATAGCTTACTGCTCACCAGAAGCCTTACAGATGATGTAATCAGTTGATTAACACCTATTTTGTATGTTATTTATATTTTATGTTACATTTCTACTGTAAAGTAAGCTAGATAAAAGAAAATGTTATTAAGAAAAACGTAAGAAAGAAAAAATGTATTTACTGTTCATTAAGTGGATTATCATAAAGGTCTTCATCCTCGTCATCTTCATGTTCAGGTTGAGGAGAAGAAAATTAATTGTTCTTGCTGTCTCAGGGTGGTAAAGGAGGAGAGAAATTTACATATAAGTGGAGTTCATGATTCAAACTTATGTTATTCAAGGATCAACTGTATATGGACAATTGTAACTGTGCCCTATACACTGTACTATCAGTGCATACAAGTAAAAGCAATACCTTAAGAAGAGTATCAGTTAATGAGGCAAATTCTACCACTGGAGTGGTGGTTGTATAGGAAAGTGAGAGAATGGAGACTAGACCACAGCATGTTCAGATACCCTGTGGTAGAAGTGTAAGCAAAGGTTATATTTCCATTTCCAAGAAGATTAATGAGATTAGAGTAAGGTAGTTATTGAAGAGTAGCCTGAGTTCATTTAGAAGATCAGCGAGGTTATTGCCATTATTTAGGTAGCTTTGCTGTTTTTATCTAAAAGCTGTAGGAGTATAAATGAAGAGAAAAAGATCATTAAAAAAATTTCCAATAGTTAAAAAAAATCACTAAGACTGATCATTATTTACCAAAGTTGAATTTATACATTCACTGTAACACAGGAATTTGACTCATAGATAAATTCAACATACACACACACATACACATACATGTGCATTCAAAGACTTGCACAGGCAGGGTGCCGGGACTCACACCTGTAATCCAGCACTTTGGGAGGATGAGGCGGGTGGATCACTTGAGGCTAGAAATTTGAAACAAGTCTGTCCAGCATGGTGAATCCCCGCCTCTACTGAAAATACAAAAAAATTAGCTGGGTGTGGTGGCACACCTGTAGTCCCAGCTGCTCAGGAGGCTGAGACAGGAGAACTGCTTGAACCAGGGAGGTGGAGATTGCAGTGAGCTGAGATCACACCATTTCACTCCATCCTGGGTGACGGAGTGAGACTCTGTCTCAAAATAAATTAAATAAATAAATACATAAATACATAAATACATAAATAAGACGTTCACAAAAATGTTTACATTAGAATTAATATTTTTGATATTTGGAGTTTGATGTGTCTTTGTCATATATAAGGAGCAGGCTCAAATAGGCAGTGAGGTACAAGTTCTGCAATTTATATAAAAGTTCTGGCCTTGAGAAATAAATTTTTTTTCCTCTTCAAGTTTTATTTTAAGTTGCAGGGTACATGTGCAGGATGTGCAGGTTTGTTACATAAGTAAACATGTGTCACGGTGGTTTGCTACACAGATCAACCCATCACCTATGTATTAAGCCCAGCATCCCTTAACTATTCTCCCTGAAGCTCTTGCTCCCTCAGTAACCCCAACAGGCCCCAGTGTGTGTTGTTCCCCCTAGTGTGTCCATGTGTTCTCATCGTTCAGCTCCTACTTATAAATGAGAACATGCAGTATTTGGTTTCTTTTTCTAAGTTAGTTTGCTGAGGATAATGGCCTCTAGCTCAATCCATGTCCCTGTGAGTACATAATCTCATTTCATTTTATGGCTGCATAGTATTCCATGGTGTATATGTACCACATTTGCTTTATCCAGTCTAACATTGATGGGCATTTGGGTTGCTTCCAAGTCTTTGCTATTGTGAATAGTGCTGCAATGAACATACTTGTGCATGTATCTTTATAATAGAATGATTTATATTCCTTGGGGTACATATCCAGTAATGAGACTACTGGGTTGAATAATATTTCTGCTTCTAGATCTTTGAGGAGTCACCACACTGTGTCCCACAATGGTTGAAATAATTTACATTTCCACCAACAATGTAAAAGCATTCCTTTTTCTCCGTAACCTCACCAACACCCGTTGTTTCTTGATTTTTTAATAATCACCATTGTGACTGGTATGGGATGGTATCTCATTGTGGTTTTGATTTGCATTTCTCTAATGATCAGTGACATTAAACTTTTGTTTATTGGCTGCATGAATGTCTTCCTTTGAGAAGTGTCTGTTCATGTCCTTTGCCCACATTTTAGTGTTTTCTTTTTCTTGTATATTTGTTTAAGTTTCTTGTGGACTCTGAATATTAGACCTTTGTCAGATGCATAGATTGCAAAAAGTTTCTCCCATTCTACAGGTTGTCCATTCACTCAGATGATAGTTTCTTTTACTGTGCAGAAGCTCTTTAGTTTAATTAGGTTCCATTTGCCAATTTTTGCTTATGTTGCCATTGTTTTTGATATTTAAGTCATGAAATCTTTTCCTGTGCCTATGTCCTGAATGGTATTGCCTAGGTTCTCTTCTAGGGTTTTTATAGTTTTGGTTTTTACATTTAAATATTTACTTCATCTTGAGTTAATTTTTATATAAGGTGTAAAGTTTTAGTTTTCTACATATGGCTGGCCAGTTCTCCCAGCACTATTTATTAAATAAGGAGTCTTTTCCCCATTTCTTGGTTTTGACAATTTGAAAATTCTTTGGCAATTTCAAAATTCTTTTCAAATTGCATTGGAAAGATATCAATGGGTTTTAGAGAGCAGAATGCTATGATCAAAGTATTATTTGGAAAATAGGCAACAGGGAAACAATAGTGGAGAAACTTAGGATGTAGTGGCTATAGTCTGCATAAAAAATGAAGCTAACAGGGAAGGTGGCAAAAAGAGGTTGGATTTTACATACATTTTGGTGATTTTACTAATGGGATTTGATGATAAAGTGTGGGTGGAGAATTAAAAATAGATCAAAGATAACTGTAAGTCTTCATGGATAGTGAGAAACAGTTTAAGAAAATCATATCATCAGTATTTCTCTTTTACAATGTTATTAGATATCCAAGGTAAGTCTTCTAGGCAATTTGATATATCCAAAGGAAACTCAGTGGTAGATTCAGTCTGGAGGTTCAGATTAGGGAGTCATTATTATATTAATTCAACAAATATTTGTTGAACTTTGTTAGATATTGCTTTAGAAACTAAGGAATAGACAATCTATTGCATTACTACTCATTAGGAAGTGATACAGCAGAAAACTATAAACAATCAAGTGCTTTTGTATAACATATATTCTAGTTGGAGAAAAGCTTTAAAAATATTTCTAATTAGCTATTATTCATAGAACATATTCTATCTTTAAAGAACAGTTTTAGGCTGGTGCAGTGGCTCACGCCTGTAATCCTAGAACTTTGGGAGGCTGAGGCGGGTGCATTGCCTGAGCTCAGGAGTTTGAGACCAGCCTGCGCAACACGATGAAACCCCGTCTGTACTAAAATACAAAAAATTAGCCAGGCTTGGTGGTGCATGCCTGTACTCCCAGCTTCGGCAGGCTGAGGCAGGAGAATTGCTTGAACCTGGGAGGTGGAGGTTGCTGTGAGCCGAGATTGTGACTCTGCACTCCAGCCTGAGAGACAGAGCGAGACTCTGTCTCAAAAAGAAAAAAAAAGAAAGAAAATTGTTTTAAAAGCATTTTTCATGTAGTTGTCCATTTAATTTTCCCAATAACCCCATAAATACTATTATCACTGTAATTTTGTTTTAAATTTCTTAAATCCCCCAAATAAATAAACAGGTGCATAAAATACAATTTCAAGTATTGAAAAGTACAATGCAGAAAAATAAAGTAGGATCGTGAGATAGACTAGTACAGGCTAATGGAGTTTGACCTGTTAGATATTTCTAGTTAGGGTAGCCACAAAGATGACATTTGGGAAGACAACTGGATGAAGTTAGGTGGTGAGCTATCAAATATCAGGGAGAAGAGCATTCATAGTAAAAGACAGGCAAAGCTTAAAGCACTATAATCAGAACATTTGTCTTATATTCAAGGCTCAAGGGCATCAGAAGGATCAGCATGTCTGGAGTGGAGATGACAGAAGGACAGTGGTAAGAAATGTGATCAGGTTTGTTTTGGGGGGAGATTTTATTTAAAGCTGTGATATTGCACAAGAGGGAGCAAGAATAGAAAGAAGAAAGTATAAGAGGAGAGACCCTGGGGCAATCCATCATTTAGAAGTCTGCACTGAAAGCATCCTAGGTAGAAAAAAGACAATAAGCTTGATATACAGAAGAAAGGAGACATCACGTCTTTTCCTTCAAATATTGAAGACATTAAAAGAAAAGGTTAAATAAAAAAGAAAAAAATAGCTAATAGGAGAGGATTTCTGAAGGGCTTGGAATATATTGTCTCCAAAGCACACAGGAAGAGATTAGTTTAACTTAAGTGCACCGTCCTCTTTGGTGAGGGGAAGAATGAGTTAAAGATGTATGAATGTAGATAAACCTGTAGTTCAATTGTTGAAAAAATGAAGGAATTTTCATTTGATTTCTTCTCTTGTTTGGGAATGTAGAGTGTTAAAAACGTTTAGAAGGGGTGCTAGAAACTAATTAAATTAACATAGCTGAAGGATAAATTTTGGATGATAAGGTGGAAGAACGTGGACAAAACGTGATACTTTCTTACTGGAATAAGTGGGCAGGGTCCCCCAGTGTTCCACACCTTTTGTTCTTTATCCTGACCAAGTAACACAGGGTACCTTGGCTGCTCTGTGACAACACCAGCAACATGTTTTCTTCTGCAGGCTTGAACCCAAACCAGAGTGTTGAGCATTGCTAGGTACTGATAAAGTTGTTTAGGTTGTTGCTTGAAACACTGAAAGATCAACTATGCTGCTTCATATGTAGAAACTAGCCCTGGCCCTAAGTCATATTCTTTAAACCTTAATGTAAACTCCATAACACAACTTCCTTTTTAAGGAGAACATCTCTTGTCTTTCTGTCTTGAGGACTCTGAAGTCTTCTGTATGTAAGCTCCACTAAAGGATACTTTAGACTAATCACCCCAATATTTAGTGTTTCTTTCTTGGAATCCCAACTATCCCTATCTTGGGTTGGTTTGGGGCAGTCATTTGCAGGATTTCTACTGCCGCTCCTTTTAGGGCAATTCCAGCTGTCAATTTGGAAAAACAGAACAAGGAAAGAACATGCAAGACTCAGAGGACTAAAGAAATTAAATAGCATGTGAAAGAGTGTGTCTATTTATATTAAGGCAATGGAGAGAAAAAATATTTAAGAAGGAAATAGACTTGTCAAATGTTATGTTTTCTCATAATTGTTCCATATGTTAACTATTGAAATTCACTATGACATACAGAACTAATCCTAACACATTTTGCACACATTATTTTCCACCCATTCCAGTTTCTTTGTTTTTATTTTATTTATTTATTTTTTATTATACTTTCAGTTCTAGGGTCCATGTGCACAATGTGCAGGTTTGTTACATATTTACACATGTGCCATGTTGGTGTGCTATACCCACTAACTCATCATTTACATTACATATATCTCCTAATGCTATCCCTCCCCCCACCCACCCACTGACAGGCCCTGGTGTGTGATGTTCCCCTTCCTGTGTCCAAGTATTCTCATTGTTCAATTCCCACCTATGAGTGAGAATATGTGGTGTTTGGGTTTCTATCCTTGTGATAGTTTACTCAGAATGATGGTTTCCAGCTGCATCCATGTCCATACAAAGGACATGAGCTCATCCATTTTTATGGCTGCACAGTATTTCATGGTGTATATGTGCCACATTTTCTTAATCCAGTCTATCACTGGTGAACATTTGGGTTGGCTCCAAGTCTTTGTTATTGTGAACAGTGTTGCAATAAACATATGTGTGCATGTGTCTTTATAGCAGCATGATTTATAATTCTTTGGGTATATACCCAGTAATGGGATGCTGGGTCAAATGGTATTTCTAATTCTAGATCCTTGAGGAATCTCCACACTGTCTTCCACAATAGTTGAACTAGTTTATAGTCCCACCAACAGTGTAAAAGTGTTTCTATTTCTCCACATCCTTTCCAGCACCTGTTGTTTCCTGATTTTTCAATGATTGCCATTCTGGTGTAAGATAGTATCTCATTGTGGTTTTGATTTGCATTTCTCTGATGGCCAGTGTTGATGAGCATTTTGTCATGTGTCTGTTGGCTGCATAAATGTCTTTTTTTGAGAAGTGTCTGTTCATATCCTTTGCCCACTTTTTGATGGGTTTTTTTGTTTTTTTCTTGTAAATTTGTTTGAGTTCTTTGTAGATTTTGGATATTAGCTGCTTGTCAGATGAGTGGATTGCAAAAATTTTCTTCCATTCTGTAGGTTGCCTGTTCACACTGATGGTAGTTTCTTTTGCTGTGCAGAAGCTCTTTAGTTTAATCAGATCCCATTTGTCAATTTTGGCTTTTATTGCCATTACTTTTGGTGTTTTAGACATGAAGTCCTTACCCATGCCTGTATCCTGAATGGTATTGCCTAGGTTTTCTTCTAGAGTTTTTAATGGTTTTCGGTCTAACATTTAAGTCTCTAATACATCTTGAATTAATTTTCGTATAAGGTTTAAGGAAGGGATCCAGTTTGAGCTTTCTACATGTGGCTAGCCAGTTTTGACAGCACCATTTATTAAACAGGGAATCCTTTCCCCATTTCTTGTTTTTGTCAGATTTGTCAAAGACCAGATGGTTATAGATGTGTGGTATTATTTCTGAGGGTTCTGTTCTGTTCCATTGGTCTATATCTCTCTTTTGGTACTAGTACCATGCTGTTTTGGTTACTGTAGCCTTGTAGTATAGTTTGACATCAGGGAGTGTGATGCCTCCAGCTTGGTTCTTTTTGTTTAGGATTGTCTTGGCAATGTGGGCTCTTCTTTGCTTCCATATGAACTTTAAAGTAGTTTTTTTTTTCCAATTCTGTGAAGAAAGTCATTGATAGCTTGATGGGGATGGCATTGAATCTATAAATTACCTTGGGTAGTATGGCCATTTTCATGATATTGATTCTTGCTATCCATTAGCATGGAATGTTCTTCCATTTGTTTGTGTCCTCTTTTATTTCGTTGACCAGTGGTTTGTAGTCTCCTTGAAGAGGTCCTTTACATCCCTTGTGTGTTGGATTCCTAGGTAGTGTATTCTCTTTGAAGCAATTGTGAATGGGAGTTCCCTCATGATTTTGCTCTCTGCTTGTCTGTTATTGGTGTATAGGAATGCTTGTGATTTTTGTGCATTGATTTTGTATCCTGAGACTTTGCTGAAGTTGCTTATCAGCTTAAGGAGATTTTGGGCTGAGATGATGGGCTTTTCCAAATATACAATCATGTCATCTGCAAACAATGACTATTTGACTTCTTCAGCAAACTTTTCCTAATTGAATACCCTTTATTTCTTTCTCCTGCCTGATTGCCCTGGCCAGAACTTCAAACTCTGTGTTGAATTGGATTGGTGAGAGAGGGCATCCTTGTCTTGTGCCAGCTTTCAAAGAAATGCTTCCACTTCTTGCCCATTCAGTATGATATTGGCTGTGGTTTTGTCGTAAATAGATTTTGTTATTTTGAGATATGTCCCATCAATACCTAGTTTATTGAGAGTTTTTAGCATGAAGAGCTGCTGAATTTTGTCAAAGGCCTTTTCTGCATCTATCGAGATATTCATGTGGTTTTTGTCTTTGGTTCTGTTTATATGCTGGATTACATTATTGATTTGTGTATGTTGAACCAGCCTTGCATTCCAGGGATGAAGCCCACTTGATCATGGTGGATAAGCTTTTTGATGTGCTGCTGGATTTGGTTTCCCAGTATTTTATTGAGGATTTTTACATCGATGTTCATCAGGGATATTGGTCTAAAATTCTCTTTTTTTGTGTGTGTGTCTCTGCCAGCCTTTGGAATCAGGATGATGCTGACCTCACAGAATGAATTAGGGAGGAATCCCTCAATTTCTGTTGATAAGAATATTTTCAGAAGGAATGGTACCAGCTCCTGTTTGTACCTCTGGTGGAAATTGGCTGTGAATCCGTCTGGTCCTGGACTTTTTTTTGTTGGTAGGCTATTAATTACTGCCTCAATTTCAGAGCCTGTTATTGGTCTCTTCAGGGATTCAACTTCTTTCTGGTTTAGTCTTGGGAGGGTGTATGTGTCCAGGAATTTATCCATTTCTTCTAGATTTTCTAGTTTATTTGCATAGAGGTGTTTATAATATTCTCTGATGGTAGTTTGTATTTCTATGAGATCAGTGGTGATATCCCCTTTATAATTTTTTTATTGCGTCTATTTGATTCTTCTCTCTCTTCTTCTTCATTAGTCCTGCTAGCTGTCTATCAATTTTGTTGATCTTTTCAAACAACAAGCTCCTGGATTCATTGATTTTTTTGAAGGGTTTTTTGTGTCTCTATCTCCTTCAGTTCTGTTTTGATCTTAGTTATTTCTGGCCTTCTGCTAGCTTTTGAATGTATTTGCTCTTGCTTCTCTAGATCTTTTCATTATCATGCTAGGGTGTCAATTTTAGATCTTTCCTGCTTTCTCTTGTGGGCATTTAGTGCTATAAATTTCCCTCTATACACTGCTTTAAATGTGTCCCAGAAATTCTGGTATGTTGTGATTTTTTTCTCATTGTTTTCAAAGAACATCTTTATTTCTGCCTTCATTTCGTTATGTACTCAGTAGTCATACAAAAGCAGGTTGTTCAGTTTCCATGTAGTTGAGTGGTTTTGAGTGAGTTTCTTAATCCTGAGTTCTAGTTTGATTGCACTGTGGTCTGAGAGACAGTTTGTTATAATTTCTGTTCTTTCACATTTGCTGAGGAGTGCTTTACTTCCAACTATGTGGTCAATTTTGGAATAAGTGCCATGTGTTGCTAAGAAGAATGTATATTCTGTTGACTTGAGGTGGAGAGTTCTGTAGATGTGTATTAGATCTGCTTGGTGCAGAGCTGAGTTCAATTCCTGGATATCCTTTATAACTTTATGTCTCATTGATCTGTCTAATGTTGGCAGTGGGGTGTTAAACTCTTCCATTATTATTGTGTGGGAGTCTAGGTCTCTTTGTAGGTCTCTAAGGACTTGATTTATGTATCTGGATGCTCCTGTATTGGGTGCATATATATATAGGAGAGTTAACTCTTCTTGCTGAATTTATCCCTTTACCATTATCTAATGGCCTTCTTTCTCTCTTTTGATCTTTGTTGGTTTCAAGTCTGTTTTATCAAAGACTAGGATTGCAACCCCTCCCTTTTTTGTTTTCCATTTGCTTGTTAGATCTTCCTCCATCCCTTTATTTTGAGCCTATGTATGTCTCTGTATGTGAGATGGGTCTCCTGAATACAGCACACTGATGGGTCTTGATTCTTTATCCAATTTGCCAGTCTGTATCTTTTAGTTGGAGCATTTAGCCTATTTATATTTAAGATTAATATTGTTATGTGTGAATTTGATGCTGTCATTATGATGCTTCCTGTTTATTTTGCTTGTTAGTTGATGCAGTTTCCTCCTAGCATCGAGAGTCTTTACAATTTGGCATGTTTTTGCAGTGACTGCTACTGGTTGTTCCTTTCCATGTTTAGTGCTTTCTTCAGGAGCTCTTTTAGGACAGATCTGGTGGTAACAAAATCTCTCAGCATTTGTCTGTAAAGGATTTTATTTCTCCTTCCCTTATGAAGTTTAGTTTGGCTGGATATAAAGTTCTAGGCTGAAAATTCTTTTCTCTAAGAATGTTGAACATTGGCCCCCACTCTCTTCTGGATTGTAGAGTTTCTTCTGAGAGACCTGATGTTAGTCTGATGGGCTTCCCTTTGTGTGTAACCTGACCTTTCTCTCTGACTGCCCTTAACATTTTTTCCTTAATTTCAACTTTGGTGAATCTGACAATTATGTGTCTTGGAGTTGCTCTTCTTGAGGAGTATTTTTGTTGCATTCTCTTTATTTCCTGAATTTGAATGTTGTCTTGCCTTTCTATGTTGGGGAAGTTCTCCTCAATAATATCCTGCAGAGTGTTTTCCAACTTGGTTCCATTCTCCCCGTCACTGTCAGGTACATCAATCAGACATAGATTTGGTCTTTTCACATAGTCCCATATTTCTTGGAGGCTTTGTTCCTTTCTTTTTCCTCTTTGTTTCTCTAAACTTCTCTTCTAGTTTCATTTCATTCATTTGATCTTCAATCACTGATACCCTTTCTTCCAGTTGATCGAATCGGCTACTGAAGCTTGTGCATTCGTCACGTAGTTCTTGTGCCATGGTTTTCAGCTCCATCAGGTCATTTAAGGACTTCTCTACACTGGTTATTCTAGTTATCCATTTGTCTAATCTTTTTTCAAGGTTTTTATCTTCTTTGTGATGGGTTCGAACTTGCTCCTTTAGCTCAGAGAAGTTTGATCATCTGAAGCCTTCTTCTCTCAACTTGTCAAAGTCATTCTCAGAGAGCATTGATAAAAGGAATCTTCAGAAATGCTACTGAAAAACAATTGAACATCCTCCCCAAAATTGAAAAATTCATCCTGCCACCTACATATTATACAGAGTTTTGAAGTAAACATAAATTTACTGCTTATTAGAGGTATGCTAACTTGTCTCTGTATCTTTCTCTCTTCATTCATCCATTTTCCCATTCATCTCTCTCCAACCTCTTCTTTCTTTTCGTCTCTCTTTCTCTATAAATAGAGGCAGTATGGAAGTTATTAGTAACGTTTACCTAAGTTCCATGTTGTCATTCTGGACATATGATTGGATAGCATATTACTGTCTCCTTAAATTAACTATAGGCTAGTAACTTGCTTTGGCCAATGTAACCTGAGCAGAAGTTACATGTGTAACTTTGTGGTTGAAACTTTAAGATCCATTGTGCAACTAACTTCTTTTCCATGGTCATGATGTAAGTAGCAATATGTGTTAATAGAATATCTCCATTAACTTGAGTTGCTGAGTAACTATGATGAGAAGAGACTATCCGTTCAGAAAACAAACTTTTAATATATAAACCTATTGGGATTTGGGTTGTTTGTTCCTTGAGCATAATTCTGACTGATACAGGACACTAAACTGAGAGTGGAATTTCTAACAGTAAAATTAACTTTTATATTATTGAAGAAAATAATTGCCAACCTGTAACTGTATTTCAAGGAAAGCAATCTTTCAGGAAGACATAGAAAAATATTTTTTCTATATCCTGAGATACATGCAGAAAGATTTTGCCATGAGAAAACCCCCACTAAAGATAATTTAAGTGTGTTTTACAAGCTAAAGGAAAGTAAGATAAGAAAATGCCTAAATTGAAAGAAGAAAGAAAATGGTATAAAGATATGAAAAAAATTAAATGATCATTAATTATATGAAAAATAATGATACTATTTTTCTACATAAAATAATTTTAAAAGATAATTGGGCAAAATGAGGTGAAAGTGATGCAAAGTCTTTACACTGTTTGGAAGAAGAATAAATAATTGATTTATTTTAGAATTTGATAAATATGTGCATGGTAATATTTTGTAATCTGTAAAAAATAGAAATAAATATTCTTATTACACTACTTCTTTATTCCTGATATGCCAAGGTTTCTTCTTTTATGATTTCCTGCCATTTAGAAAATTTACTCCAGATATTTTACTTAGGGAAAGCCTATTGGCAACAGATTCTCTCAATTTTCCTTTATCTAAGATGTTTTGCTTTCTCTTTCATTCCTGAATGCTATTTTTGCTAAATGTAGAATTGTGGGTTGGTAATTGTTTTTCTTCCCCATTGAAAAATATTGTGTCAATCTCCATGCTTTCTGATAAGAAATCTGCTGTCTTTAAAATTGGTTTTTCCCTGTAGAGGTAACATATTGTTTCTCTTTTGCTTTTCTCAATATTTTTTCCATTGGTTTTATTTAACTTCCCCAAAAATCCATACAATATTTTTGTGTCCTATGGTTAGGAAAATATGTCTTACAACACAAATTCAACTAATATAAATGTAATGATTTATAAATTTAACTTCATATAAACTTGACAGTTATCCACTGTCTATAATAACACAAATGACAATGCAAGTAGGAATAGGAAAATATATCTTAAAGCCTATAATAACAAAGATTCAATAACCAGCATATGTAAAAAGCTCTAGCAATTAATTTAAAAAAGACAACACAATAGATAAATGAACAAAATACTTAAACTGGAACTTCACGAATTCCAAATGAAAAGTTGCTCAACATTATTAGTAATCAGGAAAATGAAATTAATTATTATTAAAATTCTTAAAGAATGATAAAACTTTAAATTTAGTTAATTGCCAAGTGTTTGAGAGAATATGAGTACTCAGGGTTTCCTGGGAAGTAGATTGATAGGCAGAGTCTAATGTTCAGAATTATTTTAAGAAGTGTCTTTGGCCTAATGTCTGTGGAAGGCAGGGGAACAGGATTGGTAAGAAAAAAAAAAAAAATCAAACTTTAGAGTGACCCAGAAATCATGTCTGCAGTAGAATAACCTACTGTTCTATCAGAATTCCTGGCCTTAGGGTAAAATGGCCAAGCGTTTACACCTTCGTCTAAGTAAGTCACTGGACGTGGGCCATCCCCTGGAAGGATGTGACCATAGTGAGGCAACTCTCTGCAGCTAAGACAGTCCCTGAAGGAGTTCAGAGCTAATAGTTGTCCAATGCAGCTCTGCCGGCAGCTGGGTCAAGGAGCTCTTCTTTGAAGAAGAATCAGGGCAGGGCATCACTATGTCTAAAATAAATGTGAACACCACTGAAGTTCTGTACAAAATAGTTAGTACGACCCCTTTGAAGAACAATTTGGAATTATCTAATTAAGATGTAAATGTCCACACCCTATAATCCAGTAATTCCACTTCCAAATATATTATACATGGTTCTCACACTTAAAAGAGTGTGTCAGGATCAATGAGAAGTTTCATGAAGATAGATTACTAGGCCCAAATGCAAAGTTTCTGATTAACCATATCTGAGAGAGAACTAAAACATTTGCATTTGTAACATTACTCCCCAGATAATGCTGTTATTGCTGATCCAGGGATCACATTTTGAAGACAACTACCGGTAGAAAATGTGTATCCCATCCCTCTCTACCCCACCCACCCCAACAAACACACATGCACTTGTACATCTAAGTATTGTTTATAGAAGCCAGAAATCATCCATAGAATGGATATATAAATTATAAAATAGTCATGCAGTGGTATTGTACACAGGAATAAAAATGAAGTAATCACATTTACATGCAACAACATAGATAAATATTAAAATGTTCAAAAATCTGTATTACTCAGTAATTCATGTGAGTGAGTAATTTATTCTTAAGAAGAAAAGATGGTTATCACAAATGTCACAATGTTGATTTAGGAAGAAGGAAAACATTTGTGTTGAGGAATGGGCTCACAGGAGGGATGCTTCTGCGTTATTAATAACGTTCCATTTCTAGATTTGTGTGGTAGTACATTGATGTTCATAATTATTCTCTAAATTGCATATATCTATTTTATGTGCTTTTCTGTATGGATGATATATTTCATAATAAAATAGAAATAAGACAAATGAATGACATAGCAAATTTCTGTAATGAAACATCCATTGAAAAGATTAACTCTGTTATAAAATCACTGTTATCTTCTATTGCAACTATTTGGAATCTCATTAAGTTTACAACAATTACTTCCCATCAAAATTGCTTCTTTCCACTGAAGAGAGTGTTAACTCTAGTCAGGTATTTCATTGCTCCATGAGTAGCTGAACCTGTCCTGCTTTTCAAAGAAGGGCATTAGAATCAGGTAACACTTTTACAGAGCCCCAGACTTTCTCTACCCTATTGTCCATGGAAATGCTTACATCAAACCATTCCCTTAGTAATTCAGTATCAGATTAAGTAGATTGGTATATTTGTTGGTTGGTTATTTATAAATAATTTCAAATAAGTATTATTAAAATAGCTACAACAAACTAGCTAAGCATTTTAATTTAGTAAGGTTAAAAGGTGCTTAACTGTTAATAATTCTCTATGAAGTACTTACCTTCCGTTCTTAACTGTGATGCTTGGGAATGAGTATGTTTTCACCACTTCTTTTTCTCCTTCTTCTTCTCCATCTTCTCCTTCTCCTCCTCCCCCTCGTACTTCTCTTCCACCTCCCTGTCCTGTCCCCCTCGTCCTTCTCCTTCTCCTTCTTTTTCTTCTCCTTTTTCCTCTCTCTCTTCCACTTCCTCTAACTTTACCATTCTATCAATTAACTCAGTTCTATAAATGTTACTATTATAATGTATGATCAAATGTAGAGGAAACTGTGAAAAAGACAACATAGAGTGCTTTAGAAGAGACACCCAACAAATTAAAATAACCCATGGCAATGAAAAGAGGCCATTTATCTAAAATAAATGAATATATATTCACTGATGAGCATTTTGCAACTTTGTAGAAGCTAATGTTTTTTTCTACTGTGTCATGAATAAAATACCTGTCAGATCTATTATAATAAGCGTAAACAAGCTCTAGCACTTGGACTCTCTTTAGAATATTATCAACGACATGTAAATCATGTTCTGTATTTTTTTTCATGGATAAAATTGTTAAAATGGAAAAGTTAGAGGTATTTATTTACTTATTTCTGACAAGATCACTTGCTTCATGTTGCTCTGCTTCCCATAGGAATTGCTGCTGGCTGCCACATCCATTTGGATCTTTTTGCATGACAAAAAAGCTAGGCTCCATTAAAGTATCATTTGCAATGAATTTACATCTTTCCCCAGGGATAAATCTAACCATTAGACATTTTGCAGGAAGACTGACTTTTATAAAAGACTATTGTTCTTTGGGTTCCAAGCTACATCGAAAAAGGCCAAGAATAAAATAGAAGCATATGACTGAAAATTGAGATAAATTAACTTTCATGTGACCTTGAGATTTCCTTCCAAATTTCAATGAAAAAGGTAGGAAATGTCTACGAAATTTACAGGATAATTGAAGGACTGTCATATTTATAATTGTTGGTTTTCTTCACACAAAAGACTCGATATTTTAGCATACAACAGAAATTTGGAATAACTTTAAAGTTTAAGCATCTATTGAAAGTCCTATGTTCAAGATCAAGATTACAGTTCTATGAAAATGTTTAAACATTTAGTAAATTGTTTTGGGACTTGCTAAACATGCTTTCTTGATACAGAAGGCAATTGTGGTGTAAGGAATATTGTTGTTGGTAATTCCTAAAAATATTTTAAAGAGTGGCATCACCTAATAGGTGTCAGTCCACATAGCTGCCAGCAGAGTATGGCTGGAGTGGGTGCATTTATGTAGTTATAAGCTTTGTTTATTTCTAACATTGAGCATACAGTAAGTGAATATGTAAATGTAATGTAACATTTTGGGGAGAGGATTAAATAAGTACAGATATATGTTCTTAAAGAGTTTAAAGGTAACCATTATCATAAATATCACAAATATTTTAAAATATTAAACATCAAACAATTAATTAAAATATGATTAATTTTACAAAAATCTAGAAAGAAAAAGCTATATATAATAAACATAAAAATATGGTATAATTAATA
The DNA here is from genome assembly GCF_007565055.1 of Rhinopithecus roxellana. NCBI lineage: Eukaryota > Metazoa > Chordata > Mammalia > Primates > Cercopithecidae > Rhinopithecus > Rhinopithecus roxellana. The sequence goes on from NC_044558.1 coordinate 36,962,246, forward strand.
TCAAATGTATAAATGTATCATTGACCATAATGAATTGAATGGTTAAAAATCTCAAATTGGACAAAAAAAGCAGAAGTTTATTTTATGTTTTTGGAAAAGTCAAACAAAAGAGCACAACAGACTGTAAGTGAATGAGCAATGATATATGTTGTGATAGATATATATGTATGCACACATATTGTAATCAAGCCTATTTTATAAAAACCATGTTTGTTTTACTTATTTTTTTTCTTTTGTTCTTTTCTTCCTCTATACATGATTGCTTGTACATAGTCATTTTGGTAGAGGGTAGCCAATAATATTTGATTTACTTCATATCCTAATTCCTTGGGGCTGCCCAGACTGCAAGATTAATGAACTTGTTTTTCTTACAAAAAGAACAATGTTAGGCCATGCAGACCTCCCTGATGGCATCCAAAGTTTGGTGGGCCAAGGGACACAAGCAGACTTCATCATTGGAATATCTGACCTCCCATACACATACCTTACTTATAAAAATCCCCAGTTATATTCAAAGGGAGGGTGAATTTGAGAGTTTGCCTTTCCTGTCCTCTTCTGTCCTAATGTTTTGGCCAAGTCAAGTAAACCTTTCTCTGCTCCTGTGGGCTGACAGGTCAGTGTTTAGCTAAGTGTGCACAAGCTACTCAAACTTGGCTGTTGGGGTTTCACAGCAATATTATTTGCATATATACACATACATGCATATGTGTACGTATATTCATACACATATTTATATATACTATATATATATACATACACAATTATAAAATCAGTTTCCATTATTTTCAGTGATCAATTAAAGCAAATCACATGAGTAAATAAGATTAAAATAGCCTGTTCTTAATTATTCTGGCTGTGTGAGAAAACTTTTTAATTAAGTAATATATCTCTCATGAATATTGTTACTGAGAAGAGAAGTGACACTTAGTAGAGGAAGATATTTGATTTTTTACTGTTCATATGGTTTCTTGGTTATTTTTTTGAAATTTATGATCATTAAAAAATAGGAAGCAATAATAGAAAGTGAGGTGTACGTGAGCTGTTGGAGAATGTTGGGTTTCTGAAACAAATAATAGAATACAACACAGTGACTTGGGGACTTCCATTTGTTCTTGCACTTGCAAGGCAGATTAAGTGTTTAGAAGTTATTAATATAATTATTTCTCTTGTAGAAAGTAGAAATGACAATTCAATAATGTTAACAAAAGCAAGTTCTAAAGTGCCATAAAGAGCCATGTCTTTATAAGAATGTAAAACAAAATAAACCTAAGTATTCTTAGCATATATTCTGTCCAATTCATTAATTTAAATGTAGATGCTGCAGATGCAGAAATTAGGATTGGTCTTAGGATGTAAATTGAGTGTATCTTCAGCAGTGTTAGATACAGTTGTTTTTTATTATTTTAAATTCCAAATCATGGATTTACATTCAAGTGCCTAAAAATTTGAATTTTAGGGACAGTTGTCTTGAGAGATATGAGGACATGTTATCCCAGCATTTATTCATGTGACAGTGTGAGGCCTGAATAATGCTAAAAGTTTCATGTAGAATGCACATGCTTTCACCTCACATTAGAGACAACAGTAAGTTTTAACTAGATTTGTTTTGTTATATCCTTCTTTAGGCTGGAATCTTAAAGTCCAATAGGTGACATTTAAGTTTGACTAAATTAGATTGAAAAATATGCTGGAACAAAGGGGTCAAACACATTCTGTAAGACAGAATGTTTTCCCTGGAAACAGTGAATAGTATTTCTATAAAACATAAATTATTCTATGGGAAAAATGACAGGATGGTGACTGGGTTTTCAGAACTGCAGCCTCAACGCAGAAGGTAAGGAACATCTGGAGACTCTATTAAAGAGGGTTTAGCAACTATATTATAGATAAGGATTAAAAAGTAAAGCTTCAGTGACTGTGAATTCTAACATAAATGGCTATAATAGCAGTGTACTTGGTCTTCTTTGTTGTATATCTGCTTCCCTATTTCCTAATGAAATACTTAGAAAAAAGTTTATGTCACTGAATCAAATATTTCCAATGGTCCCTCAAATTTGCATATTCCAAATGTGAAGAGTATTATGTAAGTTGGAATAGAATATTTAAATATATAGCCCAATACACATTAGCCAAGTTAAGAGAAAGTACACCCTAAGTTTTCTTAGCATAAATTCTGCCCAGTTCATTAATCTAAAAGCAGATGCTGCAGATGTAGAAATTAGGAGTTGGACTTAGGAATATAAATTGAGTGTTTCTTCAGCAGTGTTAAAGAAAGTTTTTTATTATTTTAAATTTCAAAACATGGATTTACCTTTAAAATCACCTACAACTTTTAATGGGAGGATGATTTTCTACAGTTTAAAAAGGCATATTTTAGGACTCTCCATCTTGTTAGTGTTATATCCAAGCTCATGAAGGGTTTAAATATTTTGACGTGCTTTGCTAGTGAATAGTTGTAGAGTATATTTCTCTCTTTAATTTTAAATTTCCCAATAAGCACTCCATTCAGAATGGAAAATCACTATAGTCATGAATTTGTATAAATGTTGTTCAGAGTAATACAACACAATTATTAGAATTATGGTTTTTGTAGCATTGATTTGCCTCATATTTGGTCAATTTTTTTATGCTGTATCTACCAGTTTCTATTCTCCTTTCTGAGATCATGTGTAAGACGCAATAAATCTCATGGAGAAAAAGAACAAGAAATGTGCATCTCAACAGCAAAATACATTTGTCTAGTTAACATTTCATTTAGTTTATTTGAAGCTGAAGTCTTGCTTCTGGAATTCAAACATCTGATATGTAATTAAGGAGAGTCAAAGCCATTGCTCACTCAGTTCATAGTAGTTAATATTGCTACACATATCTAGATAACTGATTGCTTTAAAATGCTATTATGAGAATAAATTGAAGCTGAAAATGTAGGAAAGTCAAGGTCTGACAGTTTCCAAAGATAAATTATATGTTCTGAATGGTAGTGGTCTCTCATTCAGGCTAGTGCTAGGAGATGCCATCTAGGTTCCAGAAAATTCAACAGAAGGCATATTTTACAGTATTAAATGTCTCTGTTTAAAGTCTTTGGGTCTCTTATTTAAATGTCTTTTTTTGTAACATATTCTACATTTTATTTTCTAGTTGATTCTCATTGGTATATAGAAATATAATTGGTTCTTGTATAATGACTTTGCTCTAACAGCCCTGTTAAATTTACTTATTCATTTTAATACTTTATGGTTTCTGAATTCTTCCTATATTTTAATTAAGTGGCTATCTTCCATGAGTATCATTAAAATTCTATTTTTCAAGTTATTTTTCTTGGTCGATAAAGATATAATTGATTATTTTATATTAATTCTTTAGCAAATGATTTAGTGCTTATTAATTCCCCAACTTTCCTTTGCTAAAGCATTTACTTTAGGAAACTCGTAATTTCAAATTATTTTTCTGTTTCTTTTAAAATGTAAATCTCTCAAACTCTTACCAGTTTGAAAATCCAGTCATGTTTTCTCAAAGACCCAGAAGCCATCTCTTTGAAATGTAATCATCAAGAAACATAGTTCCCCTACCTTCCAGTCTCTGTGGGAGAGTAAGAGCCTAACTTCAGTGGATGCCAATTAGCAAACACAGATGGCCTCATCATATTGACCAAACTCCCCTGTAATATCCTCTAGTACTTTTCTCACCCCACTGATTCAAAACGCTCTAGGTTTTTCAAATAATATTCAGGGACTTGAGTTCAATTTATTTTCCTTATTGCAATAGTCTCGAATAAAGTCTTCTTTGCTTATTTAACTCCATCCACTGTAATTTTTCTTTGACAGTCACTGAGAGGAGTCCTCTAATAAAAAAAATCCGCAAGTCTTAAATTAACTCTTCTGAGCAGTGTGTGTCTGTGTGTGTGTGTTCACGTGTCCTTTTACTTGAAGATTATTTTCTAATAAACTTTATTTTTTAATAATTTTAGCTTCATAGGAAAGTTGAAAAGATTGTACAGAAGGTTTATATATTTTTCCATCCAATCTCCCCTAATGCTAACATCTTATGTTACTATGGTACATTTATCAAAGCTAAAAATTTAACAGTACAATGCTATTAACTGCATTCTTCATTTGCAATTCACTACTTTTCCCATGAATTTCCTTTTTGCTACTCTAGGATTTAATCCAGGGAACCACGTTGTATTTATTCAAATCTTCTGAGTGCAATTCTTTGGTCTGTGACTGTTCCATATTCTTCCGTAATTTTTCATCATTTTGACAGTTTGGAGGAATATGGGTCAGGTTTTTGTAGAACGTTCCCCAATTTAAGTTTATCTCGTGTTTTTCTAATTGCTATACCGAGATTTTTTAAAAAGAATGTCACACAGATCTAATGCCATTTTCATCACGGCATATCAGAGAGTACCTGCTATCAACATGACTTATCTTTAGCCATATTAGCCTTGATCGCTCGTTAAGATAGGTTTGTTGAGCTGGGTTTCTCCACTGAAAAGTTATTTTTCTTCCTTTTCATGCTTGCTTTTTGAGAAGTGAGTAACTAAAACCAACTCATAGTTAAGGAGGAGGGAATGAGGGGTTAATCTCCACGTCGTAGAGGAAGAAGTATGTACACATATTATTTGAAGTTTTTTGCGGGAAAGATTTGTCCCTTTTATTTCATTTATTCATCTAGTCAGTCATTTTGATACATTAGTATGGACTCATGGATGTTTCTCCCTGGTTCTGTTCACTGGGAAATGGTGTTAAGAAACCAAGATTGGGTGTTAATGAAAATATAGTTTAGCTGAGTATACTGTAATTGTTTCTGTCATGATAATGGGGTAATTAAAGAATCCCATGCTTGGAGCATCTACTAAAGTAGATCTGAAATTGATTCTCCATATTTTTACTTACAGTTGTATTTTTCTGTTTGAGAAGATCAGGAATTAAAAACAAATGGGATATTCATTCTTCTCTGATTATGGCTTACTATCCTCTTACTATCCTGATTGGTCCAGAGAAAACTCCTTTTTAAACTACATTTTGCCTTTTCCTCACATCCTGCTTTCAATGCCCCAAATCCCCCATAGACACCTACTTTAGAGTGTTCAATATATCTTTTTTCATATGTACATTTATTTACTGAGACTTTTTTAAAATGATATGTGTAGGCAGTATTTATTTAACTAAATTACAATGTCCTCTAAACATAATTATTTTATTGTTGCACTAATTTGAATTTCCCTATTTACAGATGATGCACATTTGTCTATATTTATTAGTAATTATTTCCCTTTGTAAATTTTATGTCCATATTTTTCTTGTGTATTCTTTCTTATTTTCTATTTATCTTCTCCATCTCCCCTCACTGAAGTGAGAGCTCTGCAATATTTAAGTAATATATTTAATACATTTAAGTATATTAATCTATTATTTATTTTATAATTTGCAATATTTTTCTGGAGTGTCATCCATTAGTTAATTAGGTCTAGCATCTATTCTTGAATTGAAATAATTAATACAAATATACTCAACTATATCAACTTTCACATTTTAAATATTTTCTTTTTTATTTACAATATTCTTTTATCCAAAAATGGTATACAATTTGATATATTCAGATTTTTAATGTACTTCAATTGTATTTTTTTTAACTCAAAGTTAATTTCATTATGCTTTTTTAGTTTGGTTGCTACCGTGTATAATTCTAAAATTTATTATCACGTTTTCTTATTGGTTATTGCTCTTGTGGATGAACTGTGGATTCTTGTGCACTGACTTTGCTGAAATCACTCGATTATTTAAAACATTTTATCTGTTGATTTACTTTTTAAAAAAATATGTTATTTGTAAATAATGAGACTGTGCTCTGTTCCATTTCATTTTTACATATACTATTATATTTCTTGTCTTAATATATTGGTAAAGACATCTACAATTTTGTTGAATAGTAGCATTAAAACAGGGCTTTTTAAAAATTATTTTTCTTTAAGTTCTGGGATACATGTGCAGAATATGCAGATTTGTTACATAGGTATGCATGTGTCATGGTGGTTTGCTGCACCTTTCAACCCATCATCTAGGTTGTAGGCCTGGCATGACTTAGGTATTTGTCCTAATGCTCTCCCTCCTCTTGCCCTTCACCTCCCGGCAGGCCTGGTGTGTGATGCTCCCCTCCCTGTGTCCATGTGTTCTCATTGTTGAACTCCCACTTATGACTGAGAACATGTGGGGTCTGATTTTCTGTTTCTCTGTTAGTTTCCTGAGAATGATGGCTTCCAGCTTTATCCGTGTTCCTGCAAAGAACATGAAATCATCCATTTTTATGGCTGCATAGTAATTCCATGGTGTATGTGTGCCACATTTTCTTTATCCAGTCTATCATTAATGGGTATTCAGGTTGGTTCCAAGTCTTTGCTATTGTAAATAGTGTTGCAATAAACATAAGCGTGCATGTGTCTTTATAGCAGAATGATTTATAATCCTTTGGGTATATACCCAATAATGGGATTGCTGGGTCAAATGATATTTTTGGTTCTAGAACCTTGAGGAATCACCACACTGTCTTCCACAATGGTTGAATTAATTTACACTCCAACCAACAATGTAAAAGCATTCCTATTTCTCCACAGTCTCACTAGCATCTGTTGTTTCCTGATTTTTTAAAAATTGCCATTCTAACTAGCATGAGATGGCATTTCATTGCGGTTTTGATTTGTATTTCTCTAATGACCAGTGGTGATGAACTGTTTTTCATATGTTTGTGATATATGGATCAATGGAACAGAACAGAGACCTCAGAAATAACACCACACATCTATAACAATCTGATCTTTGACAAACCTGATAAAAACAAGCAATGGGGAAAGCATTTCCTATTTAATAATTGGTTCTGGGAAAATTGGTAAGTCATATGCAGAAAACAGAAACTTCCTTGCACTGTATAAAAAATTAACTCGAGGTGAATTAAAGGCTTAAATGTAAAACCCAAAACCATAAAAACCCTAGAAGAAAACCTAAGCAATACCATTCAGGACATAGGCATGGCCAAAGACTTCATGACTGAAACACCAAAAGCAATTGCAACAAAAGTTAAAATTGACAAATAGGATCTAATCAAACTAATGACCTCTACACAGCAAAAGAAACTATCCTCAAAGTGAACAGGCAGCATACAGAATGGGAGAAAAATTTTGCAAGCTACCCAACTGACAAATGTCTAATATCCAGAATCTGCAAGGAACTTAAATAAATTTACAAGAAAAAAAAGCAAGTCTATCAAAAAATAGGTGAAAAATATGAACAGACAGTTCTCAAAAGAAGACATTTTTGCAGCTTTCGTCTTGTGTTTGACTTTAAAAGGATTGCTTAAAATTTGTTCATTAAATATGTTTCTTACTGGCTACTTTTATGTATTATTTCTATCTTAAGAATCTTTTCATGTTTTTAAGTAGTTTATTTTTGCTTACATAAGTATCCTATCTTATTAAATATTTTCCAGTATCTATCAAAGTAATCTGACAATTTCTGTTTTTAGGTTATCAAGATGAAGGGACATTTTAAAATATTGTTAGATTGTTTGTTTATTCCTTTTATTTTATATATTTTAATAATGTTATCTAAATATTATTTCCACATACAAGTTCATTAAAATTTGTAACTTGAAATGCTTTTATATTTTTCTTTAAACTGTTGTCACTTATTGGCATAGATATTTTTTATTTGTTGGCTCTCATTAATAGTTTCATCACTCCTTAAATCTCTCATCATTTTTTCTTATGAATGTATATTCCCTCAGCTATCAGCTATTTTGGCTGGGGATGTATACCAAGATTTAGCAATAGGTTGGGTTTGGGGAGGGTGGACTTCTAGGAACCAGGCACACTAACTGAAATAATTTTTACTTCTTCGTGACCTAGTGTTAGTGCATTCATTTTCATGATATCTATTAACGATGTGGGGAAGGCACAAGACAGTTTATAAATTCTTCCTCAATCTATGCCTCATTTGTTTACCAGCACTGCTGTAAGCTGTAATTTATCTCTGTAACTGAACTCTCCTAGGATTTCTCAGTTTTTAAAAGTTGGTTGGGGCATGAATCTATACCCTCCCTCCTGTGATATTCCTAGGGTTGAGATTCGGGGTGGGAAGGCAAACATCCATGCTGGCTTCTTATCTTGTCACAAACTGGTAAACCAAGTCTGTATGATTTTAATGATTCCCCAGATTATGTTGACTGGAGAATCATTGTTTTAAAGTATCTTTCTAAAATATTTGTCTTAGTCCACTTTGTGTTACTATAAAGAAATACCTGAGAGTGGGTCATTTATTTTAAAAAGAAGTTTACATAGCTCACAGTTTTTCACACTGGAAAGTTCAAAGGAATGATCCTCACTTCTGGTGAAGGTTTTCCTGGAACATCACGACATAATAATGAAGATCAAAGGGGAAGTAGACATGTTCAGAGACTAAAACTGGGAGGTATCCTGGCTTTATAACAATTACTCTTTGGAAAACAGTCCCACAAGAACTATTCCAGTCTCAAGAGAATGAGAACTCACTTACTACTGGGACAACAGTACCAAACCATTTGTGAGGAATTTACCCCATGATCCAAACACCTATCACCAGGTTCTATCTCCCAACACTGCCATAGTGAAAAACAATTTTCAACATAAGTTTTGGTGGTGGCAAACAAATTATACTCAAACCACAGCCATCGGTTACAGCCTGACTTTCAACAAGAACTATAAATGAATAAAATTAAGGCATCAAGGAACAGTTGGTATGCAGTTTTAATTTTAATGCAATGTGTATGAGATAGTTTGTTAAAAATAAGAGTCTAAGGCCCACTTGGATCTATTGAACAAAAAGAATTTTGAAGTAAGGATGGGAGGTTTAATTTACATATTATAACTCCTGATTCTTATTCAGAGTAAAGTTCAAGAACCACACTTGTTAGTTCTAAGTGTGAAAAGTATTTTTGTGTCTATATAAAAATTAATTGCAATTTTGATTTGTATTATGTTCTTATAGAAAGTCACTCAACTCTAAATGAAAATGGGTTGATAGGCAAAACTTTAAAAAGAAAGCAGCAAAATAATTATTAAAATATGTAAAAAAGACTTAATTAATATTCCACATGCCAACAGACACATCTTTTAAATTAAAAATATCTTTTAATCCATAAAAATTATATAAATTATAATTTTATTAAAAATGGAAGATATAAAAAGTATAAAGCAAATATATATAAATTAAAATATAAGTTTATGCATATGGATGGAGATATATGTCTGCTATATCTCAGTTTGTTTATCTTCTCTGATCACAATAGATTACCAGTGTTAATATGTGCTTATTTTAGAGCTGTGAAAACAATTATTCACAGTATTCAGCAAATAGCATGTCCACAATTTTGCCTTAGACAAATCTGCATTTATTATAGTAGTATGTTTCTAAACTCTTCCATCTAAGTAGTTTAGATTTACTGAAATTTTAGTGGTCAAAAGTGTGAATTTCTCATTTTTACATGTGGAAAATATGGTTGGTAGTTGTAATACTGATAATGTAAAGTTATTCTGAGAATCAGATTAGTTAATATATGTAAAGTATTTGGAGAAATGCCAAAAAGAGTAAACTGGAATTGCTAGCTATTTTTGTTACTATTATCATTATTTTATTATTATTATTATTATTTCGAAGGTTCATCACATATAGCAATATATTTCATGTATACTAAACTTCAAAGTCTACAAATTTCACATTTTGTGCACAGAAAATGGTGTGAGGCAGAGTGGTTCAAAAAGCACATCTTCTTGGAATGGGAAAGTCACGGTAGCTTTGAAGGACATATTACAACTTTAATCCATTCTCACAGAATGAACAATCTGATCAACTAAATATAAATTAATAATTACTGAATTTTGCTTCAAATTGAGTAAAAAAATAGGTTTCAATATAAAAAGATTGAATTCCATCTTTTGTAAACTTATGGTAATTCATAGCAGAATTAACTGAAACACATTATAAATTGTGGTCTATGAGAAATGTATATCAGTGGTGTATTTCCTGAGCATTAAATCTGAAGAAATATACCCTTCTATACAAAGCACAATTTGTCTTAGTTTAAAATATTTGAAATTGAAACTTCTCCCACGAAGTCCAAACTTAATGAAAAAATATTTATAACTCTCAAAAGTCAATAATATAAAAAAATGAAACTCCATACATGTAAAAGACATCTACCAACAATTTGCCAAAAAAAATGTTATCTGTTCAGTTAAATTGGAAAAAAAAGTTTAAAAATTTCACTTAAGGCAGAAATTCAAGTTACAACCAGAAATTTGCCTTTTGTCACCTTTAAGTGTGTGTGTGTGTATATATATATCTCCTTATAGTGTATATGTGTAATACTATATATATTATTAACACATTATATTATGAATGATATAAATGTATACACTCATGTTCACTTTTGATGAGGTAGAAATATTGGTTGTTGCTTTGGGGAGAATTTCGATGTTCGTGTTGCAATTTATATCTCAGGTGTTTTGTTTCATTTTATAAACGTTACGAGTCACTAATTGCCTTACTTTATTCACTTGTTTATTTGTGGCCTCTTTTCTGTGAGATTGAATGTATGAATGGAAGGAGAAAGGAAGTCACTGTATCAGCCCTCTGATAATAAGCCTCAAACAGCAGAAACAGGGCATGAGAGGTAGGGTTGGATTGAGGCAGATGGCAGACTGTGAACAAAGTGTGTCCATCTTTCAACCTACTTTCCAAAGAGAAGGCCAGTGGTTGTAAATTCTTCCTATAAACTGCCACTTGTATTCAGTGTAGGTTACAGTTCTCTAGATTTTGTTCATTTTGTATTTTTTCTTTGTGTATTGATTTTTGGCTCAAAAATAGGCATTGTAAATAAACCTTGCAGCAGCTCTGGCTTCTATCTTGTGATTTTTTTGTCTATTTATTTATTGCTCTAGTAAGTAGTGAACTTATTTAGACCCAAACTACAAACGTTTTTGTTCCCCATGTTGTGTATATGAATCCTTAATATTCTTTTAAGTTGATAAGGCTTATGTATTTAATTGGACATCCTCTCCTGTGCCTATGTAACTTGGTGGACAGCCAAGAATTTTAGGATATATTCTACTACTAATTTGGGGATTTTCCTTTTTGTGACTTTTTACTTTTTGTACTTCCAAATTTCTAGCTGTTCTGCTAGTCTATATCTTCTGAGATGTCAAGTCTGTGAGTCTTCCGAATTCTCCTCTCCAAACTCTGTAAGTTTGGGAATGCATCTGGTTAAAAAAGTATAAAAGTCACAGGTTTTATCCTATGCAGATGCATCTTACTATGATAATGTACTTTCTCATTTATAAAAATTAGGAGATGATAATTTATAAAGTACTTAAATTTATCACTGGGTATTTTGAGATTTCCTTTGTGTCTACATAATTTAGCTTACCATTCCTAGATTTAGGCAGTGTTTATTTTAGGTTTGTGGTCTCATTCTTATGTTTCTCTTACAATATCAGTAAGCCTGCAGCTTTGCTATTATTTTCTACAATCATAACCAGAAAGCCACAGACACAATTCTTACCATTTCCCTCTTCTTTTTGGTTGCAGTTTTTCAAAAGTCAGCTCTCTGTGGGCTTCGGCCTGTGCTTGGACAGAAAATAATTAATTTTGAAAATAATTTAGTTTTATAATTGTCTTTGTACAAGGATCCATATAACCATGTAAATGCAACTCCATTATTGTCCACACTTGATATTTTTGTTTTCTGAATATTTAATATATTTATAGTAAGAATGATCACTAGTTTAACTTTATTAAGAGATTTTATTATTGTTTTGTATGTATCAGAATGGTAAACTCACCAGAGTCAAAGCTTATATGTTTCTCTTTAAATTTATAGTACTGAAAAGGTACAAGACTTATAATAGCATTTTTCCAATACATGTTCACTGAATAATAAATTGAAGAGAGAGGGGTTTTTTTTTTTTTTTTTCATTTAGAGTGTTTCATTGTATCAAATTTTTCAATATTTGATATTGGTTCTGCTTTTATGTCTTATTTTTACTCTATACTACATGGTGTCTGACTCTGTACAAAGGACCATAATGTGACTCTCAGAGCTTTAAATCACTTTTCATCCTAAGAAATCTCAATTATTCCATGAGATGCTCACTTTCATTTATAGCAACTCACAGAATTAGAAGCAATTAATGTCAAATTTAATTAGACTCTAGAACTTTCCTCAAGTAATTATTCACAAATTACAATGAAAGACTGCTTTGAATGAATCTCCTGACTGAGGCAAGAAGACAGGTAAGGTGGTAAATAATGGAACTATTACACAAGTGAAGCGGTCAGAGTTGGAGGGAATAAGGATATCAGAATATTCCTAATCAGAAAAGCAAGCAAAATCCAAAGAAGTGAGATAACTGTAAAGATAGAATAAGAAAGGGTCGTTAAAGTTGTAAGAAACAGGAAATGACGCTTTACAAAGTTCCTAGGAAAATATTTGCCATAGATTCAGAAAAAGAGTGTGTTCATATTATCTCCCATGTTAATCATGATGCTGCGTTTAGGAGTTTAAGAAACCTAAGACGGAAAATCTAAGTAAATTGTACCACAAAGAATAGACTTTCAGGAGTTGAGGAACTAAATAAAAAGATAGGAGAAGGAATTAACATATGAAACCATAGTAAGAAGAGTATCATTATATTAAACTAGCTTGATATTTGATGTTTTAGATGTTCTGACCCTGTTAAGAATATAATCTTAGCCAGATTTAAGACTGACTTGGTGGCCCATAGGTGATGAGAAATTAACTGAAAATTAAATGTTAGTCCCAAGGTAATGAATGTTGTTTTAATTTCCTAACTGTCTTGTCTCCTGACACTTGAATCTTCTAAAGGTTTCCTTTCAGAATTAAGCTTAGAATATTTTCAATGTCAGCCATGAGATGGATTAAGAAGTAAGAGTAATTCAAAAGCAAGCCAGCAGTAAGGTTTAAAAATTACACTGTGATCCTAGCTAGTTCTGATGTTCAACATGACAGGAAATAATTTATTCAAACCATATTTTAGCTGCTATTTTTGTGTTGGTCCAATTTGTAAGACTGCATTCTCACGTTGAACCTCGTTCTACAATCTGTGTCTTTATGCAACTGTTTTGACCTAGCCTTCCTCTATATATGGAGTCATATAATAGAATTTCAGCTTTCATTAAGTCTAACAGTTTATTTATTTCATTAGTTTTTCTGAGCTGTATTTGAGTCATGCATAATCTTTTAAAGTGGTTTGTATAACATGTGTTGGTTCCTAATGTGTCATCTTTCTACTTGGCACACTTATGTCAATTAGACACTGCTCTAATGGTGATTTATCAGTTACTGAAATATTCAGCACATATTAAGAGTTTTCTTCAAGTTTGTGTTTTGTTCTTGGGTTTTGTGCCTTAGAATTAGAAGAACCAGGCAGTTTTTCTAGCCATAAAACATGGCATTGTTGGGATAGTTCTTGGAAGCTAGCAACACTTTATTCCCACTCCATAGAAAAATGTTGGGGGAATCACTAAGAGAAAAGAGAAACATAAAGAAAATCTAGGTTTGATAGTCATATAATAAACAAAAGTTTGCCTAACTTGTATGTTTCATAAATCTGTTGTGGCAAAGTACAACAACCCTGGTGGCTGAAACCATGCCCTCCCAACACCCACCCTTTCCTTCACAGTAGACATTCACTGTCTCACAGTTCTGGAGGTCAAAATTCAAAATCAAGTAGTTGTCAGGGATATGCTCTATGAAAGGCTCTAGAGGAAAGCCTGTTCCATATTTTCTCCTGGCTCTGGTGTCACTGGCAATACTTGGCATCTTTTGGCTAGCAGCTGCATAATTTCAACCTTGGTCTCCATCACTACATAATGTTCTCTCTATCTCTCTATGTCTTCATATGGCCAAATTTTTATACAGATATTAGGAATATTAAATTAGGAGACCAGCTCCCTCCAGTATGACCCCATCTTAAGTAATTACCCCAGCAACAATCCTAGTTTTAAATAAGAGCACATTCTGAAGTTAAGACTTCAACATATCTTTTTGGGCAGAATCAATTCAACTCATACACTTATGAATTGATTACCAGGTATAATTATACTGGGTGAAATTTTTTACTCAAAATATTGGAGAGGAATGAATAAAAGACTAAATGATGGATAGCTAGATGTAAAATAAAATTACTTTTGCATCTAATTTCTTAAAACATAAAAGTATATGATCTTCAAAAGACAGAACTAGTTGTTGGCTTATCATGTGGGTACCCCTAAAAATAAGTAGGGATTAATGTTAATGTTGATCAGGGTAAGCTTAAGATAGGACTTCTTGGCCAGTTTTCTTTCAGTAAATGTTTTGTACAATGTAATCAGTCTCTTTGGCTACATATTTTAAGAGATTTAACCATTCTTCAATAAGAAATGAAACCAGAAACTTGAAAGTCCTAATTACAAATGACAGCAGAAGCCAAAACTTTAGTGTTGGCTCAATTCAAACGTTCATCTATGATCCCTCAAGAATTAGAATTTTAAGCAAGTCTGTCACACAGGCAGATATGATATGTTTAACTAGCTTTCATAAATAAATCAATTGGCTTTTATTAGATGTGAAATTTTTGGTTTGTCTTTAAACCTTTGAATAGCTTTTGTTCCTCATACTTTTGTTTTAAAATGGGCCATAGAGTAGAAGAGATTTTCATTTTCTCAGTTACAGAGTAACACTAGGGATCTTGTTATGTTTATTCTGGTCTTACCTGTGAAAGGAAAATAAATCTCGGGATTCCCAAATCACTAAGCCAAAGGGAAGAGTCAAGCTGGGAACTGCATCAGGCAAACCTGCCTCCCATTTTATTCTAAATAAAATAGCTACAAAGATAGCAAAGCTATATAAATCTCCCTCATAATTTTCCCAAAATGAATTTTGATATTATGTGGTTGCAAAATTCCACAAGGAATTCTGCCCTCAAGATCTTTCCCCTAAAACAGTTCTGTTGAATTTCACCTTGACAATGTAAATTGATAGCTTATCTTCACAGATGCGGAACAAAGTACAGAACTCAAAATCATCCCTCTGCTCACCTGAGATAAATGCGTATTTGATTGCTTCCTCTGCCCTATTGTTTATGTAAAAATGCAGATTCATGGCCAGATGAGGTGGCTTACGCCTGTAATCCCAGCACTTTGAGAGACCGAGGTGGGCGAATCACCTGAGGTTGTGAGTTTAAGACCAGCCTGACCAACATGGAGAAACCCCATCTCTGTTAAAAATACAAAATTAGCTGGGCGTGGTGGCACATGTCTGTAATCCCAGCTACTCGGTTGGTTGAGGCAGGACAATCGCTTGAACCCAGAAGGTGGAAGTTGTGGTGAGCTGAGATCACTCCATTGCACTCCAGCCTGGGCAAAAAAAGCGAAACTCCATCTCAAATAAATAAATAAATAAATAATGCAGATTCACTGAGCTAGACTAAGGCATAAGTGGCTAATCCTTTAGCTCCCTCTCACATGTAAATTGCATATTCAGTGAAAGGCTCATCAAGGAATCAAAAGAATGTAAACTTTTGTCTCTTGCCTACCCATACCTTTAAAAATGTTCTTACTCTTTCCCCAATATCCACCCTTTCCTCTTTAAATATTGAAGCCCTCAAAATCATCTTTGGAGAAAGGCACGGATCTGTTTTCCAGGCATTCATCCTTAACCTCAATCAAATAAACTTTTTGAATTGATTGAGACCTGTCTCAGATACTTTTGGTTCACACACCCAACGATACATTTCTTGGAGGTACTATTAAGGGTTAACTCCTATTCTCCATTTCCTTTAAAACACACGGTAACAGAAGTTTGTGTTTAGTTTTTGTCACTCCAACAGATATTTTGTTGGATGGGGGGAGGCATCTAGGCAGATGTTGTGTTTGTTTGTTTCATTTTATTCCACCTAATGAGACATCTTAGTGCTGTAGTCATGTTGCAGTAAAAGTAATAGCTTTACCAAAGCAGTAAGCTGTAGCCATATATTGTTGTTCTGAAAAATGGAAACATTGGTTCAGGGCACATCGTTTTATTGAGCAACTACCATCTATGACGGAAGATACAGGTGAGAAAAGCACATTTCTAATCAAAGAACACTCAGATAAGGAGGGTCAATTCATCTTTGTCTTTTGAAACGGAGGGTAGAAATTAACTTCTGTAAGCTAGGGTAATGGTAAAGTTCAAATAAAACTTTCATTATTAAACTTCTTTGTGACTCTCCTTTTTCAGCCCTTTGCAAATTACTTTGCACTTGTGTCAGCTCATGACTTAATACAGTTGCTAGTGTCTGGTTTGTCACCAATGCTAACAAATGTTGAAAACCATAAATTATCTTGGCAGTGGCTGTTATCTAAACCTGAATGACTGGGTTGCATTTAGATGAGCTCATCTTAGCCTGTTATCTTTCGGGAGATTCACCTTAATGCTACTGAGTGGGAAAGCTAAGTGTAAAGTGAAACTCAAGTGAATCCTGCCCTGCCTGCTTGTAGGCTTTGAATGTATAAAGGGATTACGGTATAGCAGAGCACATTACCTGCTCCATGGCTTGATCTAATTGTATCTTATGTTTCTGTCTGAACTAACCCTTGGGAGCCTGATCTAAATATATCTTATGTTTCTGTCAGAACTGACCCTTGGGAACTGCTGATAATTTTGATATAATGATAAATTCTTAAAATGTCCACATTTCAGAACAAATGGGTTGTGTTTCCATAAAGACACAAATTAATAGAAACTTATTGTATTTCCTGTACAGATCCTGACTACAATTGTAATGATCATAATGATTATGGTTTAAGCACTGTCTACATTTAGTTCAAATAAATTGCTATCAGATTTGAAAGTGAGGTAAAAAGCCATAACACATTCTAAAATTATACATCATGAATCCTAAATTACAGAAATATTTCCCAGTCCATGGACATTATATTTAACAAGAAAAAGGTGAGAAATATTTTGTGTGATCAAGAGAATGTATCAAATTGATTGCATCAAACAGGAAGTTTGACTATGGGAAGACCTTCTCAGTAGAGATTTTCAATATTTTGCACAAAAACAGTCTAAAAAAATATTTTTTTGTAACAAAAAGTGTGTGTGTGTGTATTGTGGTATTCTGTAATGTATAATTGTTACAAATACTTCAGTGTGATTCTCCTGATAATTACATAGTATCTTACTGGCATGTACTGGTAGAATGTTTTAACTTATGTCTAATAAATAAAGATTAGGAATTCAATATCAATGGCACTTATCTGTCAGTTGCCAGTACTATTTTTTTTATAAGAATTACTACTACTTCAACAAAAGGCTATTCCACATTAATATTTTATCTCCTATTTAGCATAATTTTTATTTACTTATAAATCTAAAGAATATTGAGGAAATGGAAGAGACAGTTGCAGTTATGTGATGAACCTCAGTCAACATGATGCCATTTCCTTAGTGGAATTCCATTTAGGTTTTTGTTTTTGTTTTGGTTTGGATTAACAATTCTCCATTACCAGGAGCACGTTCTGAGTTAACAATAAATAGCTTATTTTGCTACTGACACTAGCTATTTTCATAAAACATGTTTTGAGTGGTAAACTTACTTTCATGCAACCATCTTCTAATTATACCTACTAAAACCCTTTAATGAAAGGTTATATATAATGGTGGAATAGTGTTTCTTAGTTAATTAAATTTTTAATGAGGGCTTACCACTTGGCTTTATCCATGAAAAATAATGAAAACTCTTCCATGATAAGCCATCTCACAAAATAAAAGTGAGGACCACTTGTTTTCTGGTTTTCTTTGTTTCCCTTTCATTTTCCTAGCAGACACCTGTGTGAAGTGAAAAACTCTGACGGTATATTTGGCATTGATGTTTCTTGGGAACATTGGTCTCAAGCTGAAGAAAGATATTTTTCAAAATAAAATCTTGTGATGCATATATTCTCTATTTTTTAGGAAATCATTTCCAGTATATTTTCCCCCTATGTGTCAAAGGGATAATAGAATTCTGTAAAATTACATTTCTCTGTTCTTACCTAACTCTAACCTTGATTCCCAGAAAGGCTTTTCTCCAGCAAGAAAACAACCTCATTTTGTATAATGACCCTGAAAATTTCTTATTGTTTACAGTCAAAGGACAAAATTAAAGAGCTTTTGCTGAGATCAACAAACTGCTAGAAATCTTGACATAATTTATTGTTTTCTATTTGGAAAAATTATTGGTGGAATGTACCAGTTTTTGTGTGAATAAAAATAAGATTGATTGACATGTGTATTTTTTAAATTAATTTGGATCAAGAATTAAAGGTACCCTTCTAGCAAGTGTGGTGGTTTTACAGCATTTGATATCTTCTTAGCTGTGAATGTAGAAACTAACAATGATTAAATAAATCAAAAGATTTAAGGTAACAAAGCTATGGGCAGGTAACACCAATAAAGTTCAACTTGGCTGAGTTTTTCATTCAAATTTGCTTAAAGAAATAATTTTAGTTAGATGTTTTGTTATCATTCAGAAAAGTGAATAGCAATATAATTTTATATATAAAGTGATAACGTGGAAAAGAGGGTCATAAATGTATTGGGCATTCTGAGATTATCTCTTTCTCCTTGTCAGTACATATCATTTCCAAAGGATATTCTCTAGCAGTTTATCCAGTTAAGCTACAGAGTTAGTAAGTGATAACTGCCATCTCTTCCCTGGAGAGAGTGTTACTCACTCATCATCATTAAGAAGTCATCATCATTAAGATTTTTGATTACATTTATCTAAATACTTGTTCTTATTCTGCTACTGGGGGTTCTAATATCTTAAATAATATTATCTTATAGTTGATGTTTGCACCTTTCAACACTGGCATTTTATTCACTTAATTCTGGTTGTAACTTGCTTTCCAAAATCTGTTATAGATTTTGTCTTCCCTATGCCTGAAATAAATACTAATGAAGGTGTACTTGCTATTAAAGAACCTAGAGAATCCCTTGAGCAGTTGAATAAACACCTAAGTTTTATTTTATCTGCTAATTGACTGAGTGAGAGCTCCTGGCTAAAATGAAAGTCAGGACAGATAAATACATTAAAATTGATGTAGAATCTAAGATTTAAATAATTGATACAAAGGAAAGAGGAGAAAAAGGAACTCCATGAAAAGAAATAAGCTAAGTTGTTGCAATTGTTCCTTTTTGTATACCTTTCTTTCTGATACTCTTCAACACAAAAAAATTCTCTTATAGTTAGTTTTGCTCAAAAATGTAAAATAAATAAACACATCTTCATATTTTAAAAACATCAAATATCATTGCACCCTCTGCTATGTCATTTTTTTAAGGGCACTAACTCTTTTGAAATCCTCATCAAATCAGAGTGTGTTCTGAAATTTTCAGACAGATATAATTTAAATAGAGAACAGACTGTGTTGAAGGACTCGTGTTGCTGATTCTAAGGTGAGCATGGATTCTGGATTTCGTAGAACAGTTCTGATTTATGCCCTCAAAAAATAAAAACAAAAACTCCAAGGCATAGTGGGGGTTAATCTGAGTTTATTACCAATCAAGGCAAGAAAACCTTATCCAATACGAGCAGGTTGGGCTGAGTAAAATAGTACCTTCAGATTAATTATCAAAGAAAAACTTAGAAAAATTTAGTCTAAGGCATTAAATAGATACACAAACACATACACAGATAGCTAGATAACAAGAAAGTACTCTTTGTGCTTTGTGTACTTACTGTGGTGTAAATACAAAAATATTTATATTATTCTTATAACTGCATCCTTCATCAGTGAACTAAGAACCAAAGTTCATATTTAATTATAAAACATGTACTAAATGTGCCTTTTTAAAAGGAAGTTGATTTCATTCACAGTAGGAAACTGTATCCTATCCAAGTCAAAGTATCACTGGCTGCAAGAAATTAGAAGAAACAAATTTTTGAAAGAAGTATCAGCATTTATTTCAAAAGTGAGTAGTTAATTTAAGAAACTGGCTCTCCCCAAAGATGATATTATACATATGCAGCAGCAGAGGGTACATTTACAATAATGCTCTATGAAACTACATATTTTATTTAAACAGACACCCTTTTTTAAAAATCATATTCATTCATTTTTAATTCTAAGTTTCCCCTGCACATACAAGGCATGAAACAATGACTGTTAATGTGTTGGCTTCATTTACCAAAGAGGAAATTTGAAAACACATAAATTACCAGTTTTTATATTGGTGCCATCAGATTCACCAAAGAGGAAATCAATTGTATAAGATGCAAGAGTGGCTTGAATTTTTTGTAGAAAATTTTGTGTGATAAAATTCTGTTTTGTAGAAAATTCTTTTCGAAGCAGCAGAAATTACTTGAAAAGATGTTACTGCAAAACTTCAGTTTAAAAAGTTCAATATTGAAGGTCAAATTATTATAATAAACATTAAAATTGGTGGGACAAAGCTTTTTGGTTATAAAAAGACCTTAATTGAGTAACCAATAATTTGAAATAATTTTAAATAGGTTTTAGAACAAACATAATTTATAATTATATCCAAAATTGTGTGATATTCTGAAATCAAAATAAAAGCTATAGTTATAATTATACACTGACAGTTACTAAAATACAAACTTTTGTTATAGTTGATACTGCATGCTAAAAAACACTTGAGCATTGCAGTACATAACTTCTCTGTTGTTCATCATAAATTGGATTTTAGAACTTTTTGAGCTTTTCAAAAGATATATTTAAAATCAGACTAAATGTCCCAAAATGGTGTTTGACTTTTTGACAGTAAGTCTTTAAATTGTAGTTCCATAATGTTCAACACCCAGTTGAAATATTTAATTAAAATAGTCTCAAAGGGAGCACTAAAAATTCCATCTTTTAAGCTTTTAGCACATTGTGATTATACAAAACAATGTTTAATATAGGAAGACATGGGGATGTATCACTACAAAGACATGAGAGGAACTGAAAAAATTGAAGGGGATTTTAGATTAAATTGGGTCAAATTTAAATTTTAAAATTTATGTTTACACTTTAGTATACCTCAATGTATGAGAATGCCTTTGTAATAAAACTGCAAATTTATTTTAAAATAATTGAAAATGTTTCTTGAAAAATGGTATTTGAATTGGCAAGGGGAATCCAAATAGTAACATACCACAGAATCTATATGTTGGATTTTTCTTTTATCTTTCAGGGTATCTGTTTGGCTTAGAGATTATAAAATCCATATAAATACCTTGTGTATATTCACAGATACAGATACACACATGAAAGTACATGATCAGAGCATATTCACATAGGCATGAACATATGTGTGTATGTGTACTTGTACATTTACATAGAGGTAGCATATGTGTGTGTGGCTGTGTGCATGTAGTGAAATGTCTTTAAAAATAGGAAAACTTTATTCATTCATTTTTCCCTTTCATTAAGATGTACCCTAAAATCAAAGTGTAGGAACTCCCAAGAGATTCTTAAGCTCTTAGAGAGATTCTTTAGTCTTTGTGCATGTCTCAAACTTTTTTCCAAATTTTATTTTCCCCAATCTTCTAAGTTATCATTACATACGAAGGCTTTGTTGAACATCTGGTGTTACTTAAGTCAGGTTCACATAGAGCTCAGTTCAAAAATATTTCTTCTTAACTCTCAACATTATTTAAAATTCTGTTTGCATATGTTTATTATTAAGCATATCATGAAAATTCTTTAAACTTAACCATGTCCAATCCTTCCAGCATTCAAAAAACCAATCATTTTGGTCTTCACAATATCAGAAATCATCAGCTTTGCATGTACCTGTGCTTGAAAAGTATTACTTTACAAAATTCCTGTGTAGTATGTTTTGTGGCATATACTTACAATATTTCTAGTATTTTGTCTGTGATGGTGATACTTAAATATTGAAGTTATTTTATTGTAATTGTCAGTTTTAGGTTTAATAGATCCATGTATGAGTGCTGGGCAGAGAAGAAAATCTCCAAGTGAGCTTCATCTCTTTTCATACAAAATTACTTTCATTATAAAAACAAAGGTGATTTTAATTTCTCCAAGAAAAATTAGCAAACAAGAAAATTAGTAAAAAAAAAAAAGATGCACTTATTTGTTAAAAATGCCTAATTTAAAGATTTTAGGCTATTTTAAGAAATAATGAATTGAAAATTAGACTGTACCAGTGACAAGATTAATCAAGTATGCTAATAAAAGCAAAAGCAATCTATGAAAAAATGTGTGGGTCTTTTTATTATTACATTGAAAAGCTATAAATAATTTTAGACATATACTTAACAGAGTTTGAACTCTCCAGTTATTACCTTTTTTATCACCACAAATCCATCCAAACTGTGAAAAGCAAAACAAAATGAAGGCAAATGAATTCTATAACCTTTATATGTTTATATGTGTGTTAATACAAATTATTATACATATTAGTACATATTGATATAAATATTGATATATATATATCTGTTTTGGTAGAGCAATCTAGCTGAAAAAATAGATAAGCATAAAAATGAAGTATTACAGGAAAAGCACTAAAAAGGAGACATCAACTCCTATGTTATAAAGCAAACATACTTATAGAAAATCCCTTATTTTTCCAGAAAAGACCTGGGTACTTTGCATATTACCATCTTTGCAGTTTAAAAATGGTGGTGGTGGGGTAATAGTGTTATGCCCAGACCGTTTGTTCCCCAGAGAAGACCACCAGAGTCCAGAGTCAAAGCCAAGCGGCAAGGATCTTTACTGCAAGTTCGAACTTGGTCCCTCCGCTCCACAGCATACAAGAGGGCCCCGAACGATGCATGTGCTCGCTTTTTACAGCCCGATGTAAACAGGATATGTAGGGTTACAGAGGAACAAGGGAATTCTTTTGGTTACAGCATTACAATTGGTTAACATTTTAAGTTATACATTTAGCAGTTTTTTTTTATTGGTTCCCGCGCTTTCAGTAAAACCACTCCACAAACGGTTGTGACCTTATCGGGGACTCTCCAGGTGGTGTTTTTCTAAAGTTGAGACAAATGGAGGAATGTTTGTACTGGGCCCAGGACTGAGATATATGGAGGAATGTTTGTACTGGGCCCAGGAAGTTGAGACAAATGGAGGAATGTTTGTACTGGGCCCAGGACTGAGATATATGGAGGAATGTTTGTACTGGGCCCAGGACGGAGATATATGTTTGATTTCTTACAATAGAGATAGACTAGAAGAGGTAATCCAAGTGGCTTTTCAACATATATTCCACAGAGAAGGTATTAAGCTAGCTGTGATGCAATTAAAAAAAGTTTCATTTACTCAATTCCCACAACTAATTATTTTTTCATTATTTTGTTTATTTACTTCTCACCTTTTTCTGTCTCTGCTATTATGTCTCAGCTTCTATATGTAATTCTCAGCTTTCATTCATTCTCTTTTGAATTTTCAAGAGGCAGCATAGCATATAAGAGGCTA
This sequence comes from Rhinopithecus roxellana, assembly GCF_007565055.1. Lineage (NCBI taxonomy): Eukaryota > Metazoa > Chordata > Mammalia > Primates > Cercopithecidae > Rhinopithecus > Rhinopithecus roxellana. Next base: position 36,985,750 of record NC_044558.1, read on the forward strand.
ATTGAGAATTTTATAAACTTTAAGCATACTCTAATCATGAATGACAATTCTTTCTTTGAGTACTAGAGACATTCCTAAACTGAAGCATTTGTTAGGTCTAAAAAGGAAAGAAACAGTAAGGTATTTTTTTGCTCTTGCTTCATAAAAAGTTCATTTGTATTGTGATTCAAGAAGCATAATAGTAAACTGAATTCTGTGTATTTTTAGGTGAAAGAATGCTTAATTAAATTTCCCAGAATGAGAGTCTTAATGAATTACCACATTACGTTATTCATCTATTTCGAGACTATTGCTGAGTTTTCAATATGCTTAATGGGTTCGTTTGCTTAACTTTCCACATTAATATTATCAACAATGGAATGACTAGAATTAGGATCCTGATGGTCACTGAGGAGTCACTCTTTTGATCCTCATTAGCATTAGTTATTATTACAACACTTGAAGCAGGACGTGAGTTATAATTAAATTAATTATATTCTCCTTCTTGGTGTGAAGGAAATAGCATTTAAGCTTGTCAAACTCAGGAATAAGTACTTATCCATATTCTTAGTCTAAGTAATGCTTAGAAAACAACTAACTCAAAACTCACATGAAAACAAACGCTCATAGTGTAAGTTTGAATATCCATTGTGGTACAATTGTGACTTGAGTTTCTGTTCTCTTTCTTTTCCGACCCTTGCTTGAGGGTTGCTCTCCTCTGGGTCATGTTGTCTCCTGGAAGATGAATATGCACAAGAGGGGACATGCATAGTAGCCCTTCCTTTTATATGTAACTTGATAAAGTGAGTCACATTTGCAGAGGAAATTTAATTCCCCAATAGGCAGGGGCCAGTAGAAAGAGGTAGTAAACATTTTGACAATGGTTCATTCGATCTCAGGGACAAAAAGTAGAAAATGTCTACATTGTTCAGTGCTTCTTAGAGACTTTGGGACAGCCTTTTCAGTTCTCTCAAAATACTGTTGTAAGTGGCCATACTAAGCAAGAAGGGACATGAATGGTGTGAAACTTATTTGCCTTTCCTGCTCATGTCCATTTTATCAATAATAATAAAAATATACCCTTTCATTTAATTAAAATTCTTCTTATACCTTTCTCTGCTACTGTCTCCTACCTTCCAGTTTACTACAAATATATTCTTATTAGTATCGAGGGATAATTCAGTTCCTCAAATTAATCCTTTTCTCTCAATCCATATTCCAAAGTATGACCTCGTTTCCTCCTCCAATAAGCTCAATTCTTCGGTGAATTACTTCATGTGGACTCAAAATTGCAAAGAAATAGAGACAAGAGGGGCAATGGCACTCTGTTTCTATGACCACATAAGGTCTTTTACTAAACTAACATATCTGACTCTCTCTCCACTCAACACATTTTTTACTTAGAAAAGGAGAGTGAATCATCTGGGAACTTAAGAAAAGGAACGGAACATTCTTGCTTTAACCTCTTATGTTTTGTGGCCAGCCTATTTAAACAAGTCTTGCATCATTATTTGTGATCTATCATATAAAAGGAAGCCTACCTTGAAATGAAAGACCAGCAAATAGTTAATCTGGGGAACCAGTGACAGCTAGGTATATCCAAGACAGAACTGAAGAATTAAAAATTTCATTGATTGCAGAAGAAAAGTCATATTTTGTAATCACCCTACATAGCAATTAAGGCAATAATTTGTTTTTATTACTCACACTCCTTAATCTTTCTCTCAATCTATTCCATTGCTGGGTAATAAACATATTTTATTTATTTGGACCCCTTAAACCCTGACTACAAGATCCAATTCCTTTTGTCTTTCCATGGATTTGTCCTATAACCCCAATCTATTATTTCTTACAACTGGGTTGCTGAATATTTCTGGGAGGCATGACACAGTGCGTAGATACAATGATAACTTTACAGTTTATATAATTTCCATCTCAGCAAGACATTCAGCACTTAGTGGGCATCACTAGGAGAAAAGAAGTTAAAAGTCTGAGCTCTAAGGTTAACACTGTCTTGGCTCCTTTATCTGTAATACAGTACTTTTAACAGGCTCCTTAATATTTCTGTGCCTCACATACCTCATCTTTGAAACAGATACATTATTTACCTTGTATGGCAACAAAGATTGAAATAACATATGCACAATGCTCAAAATCCTTCCTGAAAATGTCAGCTGTATTTTTTGTCATATTTCATACTTAATTCATCCAGGATACATGTGAGATACCTTCTGAAATCTTACCTTTCTTCATAAGTGAAATATGGTATATTTTTATTAATACTGTCTTGATCCAGTTTTGAACCCTTGGCTAGAGGTGGGTCAGTCCTCCTTCAGCAGCTGATTGATTAAGTCCATGTCTCAAACACTTTCCTTCTCAAGCTTTTTTACTCCTGACTACTGGACTGTCTCTAACTGTCCCAGGGCTATAGAACAGACAACTAGGGACTATATCCCCTATATCCCAGAGTCTAAGAAATTATTTAAATTAGCCAATTTGTAAGAAGTCTACAAAACCTAGCTAATCACACCCCACTTGACATACATTAGCTACCCTCTATAGCTCTAGCTTGCTGTTACACTGTCCTTAGAGGCAATCCTTTTGTGACCCTGTTGGGCAGCCTTCTTGTTCAGAGCTGTGTGTGGGAAACAGATTTACCTTTAACCCTCTGAATGTCAGTGTGTTGTGCTCCATCCTCAAAAGAATCTTGTAAAACAGTATGTTCCCTATTTAAGTTCCTTAATGTAAACTCTACAACATAGACTTCAGTGAAGTCCAGTATCACACACTAACACTGCAATCATATGTCAACTCTTTTTTCCCAGTATCTAGGGAAGAGGTGTCTTTTTCTATTCAAGACTCATCTCTCCTCTGTGCTCTGGAGCGTGTCATCTTTTCTTCCTTAAGAGATTTGATCTACTGGTTTAGCGTATCCTTTCCTGGATTCCGAGTCTGTCACACTCTTATTTTCTTTTTCTCTTTCTTTCTTTCTTTCTTTCTTTCTTTCTTTCTTTCTTTCTTTCTTTCTTTCTTTCTTTCTTTCTTTCTTTCTTTCTTTCTTTCTTTCTTTCCTTCTTTCTTTCTTTTTTTTTTTACAGCAAATAGCTTATACTAAATCTCTATATTTAAAGAGAAAAAAGTCACCATTAACGATTTTGTCCTCCTACTAGTGACAATGGTATCACTACTCTTCAAAGCCAATATCCTTCAAAGAATATTCTTCATAAGCTATTCACTCTGTGTCCTTCTTTCCTTCAACTTCCACATGGTAAACTGTGGCAACTGCTCCCATTGTTGAATTTGCCTCGACAAATATTGCCATGGTCATCTGTGCTGCTAAATACTGTAAATAGATTCTTCTATTTCATTTATCTGAAAAAAAAAAAAAAAAAAGACATCATCAAAGCTTTTGTTTGTTTGTTTACCTTGAAAGATCTCTCTTGGATTGCATTTTCTCTTTGTTCTTTTCTTGTTATGCTTTTTTCCCCCTCAGATATATCTTCAATACAGTTTGTCTCAGAATTGCTTTGAATTTCGAATATCCCCAGTATTTGATTCTTTTCTCCCTTCTCAGCATTTTCCTTAGGAAACTCATTTAATCCTAAGGCTTCAAATTCCACATATTTGATGATATCACCCATTTTTTATTTATTTATTTATTTATTTATTTATTTATTTATTTATTTTGCTGGCCAATTAAACTTCTTAGCTGGACTTTCTGATGGATATGCCAAAAACAATGCTATTTCAATGTGCCAAAATTAAATGTATTAACTGTCTTCCACATCTTTGTCTCTACTTACTTGTTAATTTAGAGAATGGAATGGCTTCACTGTCTTTCATAGCCGACATCTCTCAGATGGCAAAGTTTCATCCCTCTACCTTACTCTCACCTCCAGCTGTACTAGTTCACTCTCCATTATCACCACCATTTCTTTTGATTGTCGGCATCACATAATGTCCTTTCCATATTAATTAAGGTAATATCTACTAGTAGATCTTTCTTTGCAAAAATAAAATCCAAACCATGACACACAGTTTAAAAGACCCCTTAAAAACCATTAAAACATTTAAATTTGCTATACCACTCTAACAAATATTTCTGAATGAATATCCCTGTGATTTCATATCTTTGTCATTGTTTCTGATGCTCTTTCTATTGTATCAATCATCCTTCAATATCTATCTGAGGAAAGTGTATCTTTGCGGACTCAGACAAAATGTTATATGGTAATAAAGTTTCCCTGATGAAATTCTCCCAATTTAGAACATTATGTTTTCTTCTTTGAGTTTTTATTTTATTGTAGACAGGGTATTCTCACAATACTTATACTACCTTACTAATCAAATTTCACTATATTACATGATTTTTGTGAAAAAACTCAAAGAATTGGTGTAAACACTAACTAAACAAGAAAACAAAACAAGACAAACTAATAATAAAACACAGGCTGCTCCAAAGAAGGCATTGTTGCAGATACAAGAAGCAACTAGGTAGAAAAGATGAGTTAAAAACTTACCAGAGGTTGTTTAACCTGGAAGTTCTTTTCTTACTCTGAATCTGTCAACTTGAATCACTAATAGAAAGAGAATAGGAACTTGTCAGTAGCTATGGCCCTTATTTTGAAAAGCATATTGCTACCATACTTATTAATAACTAAATATTTAGAGCTATGTACTTGCAATTGGTGAAGAATGTAATATAAAATATGATTATGGGAATGGATCTCTAAAATTAATAGAAGTAATATTAAAGTGATGTAACTCTGGAGGGGTGCGGTGGCTCATGCCTGTAATCCCAACACTTTGGGATGCAGAGACAGGCAGATCACTTGTGGTCAGGAGTTTGAGACTAGCCTGGCAAACGTGGTGAAACCCCATCTCTACTAAAACTACAAAAGTAGGCATGGTGGTACACACCTGTAATCCCAGCTACTACAAAGGCAGAGTAAGCAGAATCGCTTGCAGAGGTTGCAGTGAACTGAGATTGCCTACAGCACTCCAGCCTGGGTGGCAGAGGAAGGCTACATGGAAGCAAGGAAGGAAGGACGGAAGGAAGGGAGGGAGAGAGGGAGGGAGAGAGGCCTCAATCAATTGGTTCCAAATTTGTTACAAATATTCTAGAATCCAGAAAGGAAAACTCATGTATGTTGATGCTTGAATAAGGCATTTGTGTGTGTGTGTGTGTGTGTATGTGTGTCCTGTTTGAGTGTACTGTAAGCTCAAAAATCTGATGTTCTGTATGATGTTTCTAAATAAATCTTCTGTAAACACATTAAGTTGGAGTAAAATGAAACACTTTGTAAGCACAGAGATCTAGAGTCAAAGTACTCATTTGAAATCAGCTTTCCACAGTACCAGCTATGGAATCTTGAGTTAGTTACTCAACCACTCTGGGGCATATCTGAATTTCATTTAATGATAGTACCTTCCTCAAAGCATGACTAAATGTATTATCATGAGGCCTTCAAAGATAATCTGAAATATTAAGCACTCAACTCATTTACTCAAAACAGTTTTTCTTGTTTGTTTGGGTTTTGTTTTAATGTGTTTGTTCATCTGATTTTTTTTAGTATAATGTATCATTCACCAAGATAAATACTAGAAAGCTTATTTTACTTTCTTGATTCTTTGTTAGTTTAAAATGTATATTTTAAATTCTGGCAACACCTCATCTGAAATTTCAAATACTCCTACTGTTTTATTAGCATTCTCCCAAGTAAGCAAATAATTTATGTCTTATAAACTTTAAAGCACATTAAAATGTGCTATTATATTTAAGATCTATATAATATATAATATTCTTACTGAAGTTTTTGATAAAAATTTCCGAGTCAGTCAAATTCAATTGATTACTGCTGAATAACACAAAATAATATAGCAATATAGATATAAGGTAATTAACTTTAATAAAACTAACTGGACTATGCTAACTAAATATCTGAATCTTAACTATTAAACTTAGTATAGTTTGAATAAGAGAACATTTTAAAAATATTTTCTCATATATCTTAAAAGTTTTCAAGTAAACTTTTGGTAAATGATCTCTTACTCCTCTTCAATTTAATAAAGGTATATTTATGCTATAACAGATTTATTAAAACAATAATTGACAGATGCTTCTAATTCTGGTATTATAATAAGAACTAAAATCCACTATTGTGTCTAAAATTGGATTATGAGTAAGAATTATTTCTAACTTTAGATATGTATATAGCTGTAATAGACAAGGTTAGACTTTTCAATAATTAAAGAATTGTATGTGTCATCTCCAATAAACTGCTTATTGCTAAATTTTTTAAGTGAGAGCAAGAGTAGTTTATATTTAATATTTAAGAGACTTGTGCTAAACTTCATTATTCTTCATTCAGAAGTACCATTCTAAGGAACTGTGGCTAAATTTTCAATAGTGTTATTTTATAGATTTTTTTTTCCTCCATAAACAGTATAGGTCCCACTAACAAATGAAATAATCTGCGAAATTTAATTTTAAAAGAAAAAGTCTATAACTGATCCCCAACAAAATAGAACAAAATGCAGAATTTTAAAATAGTTTTTAGAAATATTTCAGCTACATTGACTACATTTGACTCAATGTTTGAAGACACTTAGAAAAAATTTTTCTCTTTTGGTGACTTTAAAATTCATGGCTTAATATATTATATCTATCAGCTGAACCTTGGTGCATGCTACTGTATGCATAATAGTATATACTTGGTTCTGTTTTGCCACTGCTAGCTATACTATCTTACTATACTTTAATGCAAAAAAATAAAAAAAAAGTATTTTCTGGGTGGCTATTCTTCTTATGTGCTATGCAGGTGTCTAGAGACTTCAAAGACGCTTAGACACAGACATCTGCTTCTCTAAGGAAGCACACAAATAGAAAACAAATAGCTCAAATACAAATTAGAAAATTATAGAGCTATGGGAGTTTGAAGAAAGAATTATTTATTCTGTCAAAAGAGCTCAAGGAAGACAACCTTGGAGAAGAGGCATTTAGTAGACCTTAAAAGGATGGGTCAACTAGACAGCTAGTTATATTGGAGGACAGCCATTTAAATAGAAGGACAACTTTGTACACCAGGATGAAAGCAGGACATTGTGGAGCAGGTCAACTTAGAGTGACTGATGTTTGAGTATAAATGAAATGCATTTGTGAGAAATAGAAATTGGGGTTAGAATGGTACATTGAAACTAGATCAAGGAACATTAAAACAGTAGGCTAAGGAGTTTGGATGCGATTTGTGAGGCAGTGAGATCCTATGTGTTACACTAAGCAAGTAAATAAAATGATCAAAGGTCGGGAGGTGGGGGAGAACACAGAGGTAGCACATACATATATAATTGGCCTTGCTTGTATTTTAAATACAACTATGCTAATTGAAGAAAGTAAACCTCAGTTTTCTTAGCTGCAAAGCTTGTTGGTAAATTATATTTCATTTTTGGATTGTGAAAATTAAAGAAAATAATGTATGTGAAGCACCTATGTGAAATACTGGACAGATATTTGATTTCAATAAACATTAGCCCAACAACAAGCACTGTGGGGAATGGATTAGTCTCTGTAGAGACTTCACACAGGAGACATAATTAATGGACTATGACTGTAGTTGATAAATTTCTGATTATGACTATTGCAGTGGCACTGCCAAGTGTGATATGATAGAAGAAATGCTAGTTAGATGAAGGCTGTCTAGAAAATGAGATATCTGTGAGGATAATGAAGAAAGAAATGGGAGGTGATAGCAATATTTGAAAATTTTTGCTAGGAAAAGTTTCTGTCACTCACACATGAGGAACTCAGGAAGAGAAACAGATTTGGGGAATAGATAATTTAGTTTAGAACCTCTATATTTTGAGGTTGATTTTATGGTGTCAGTGAAATACCCTGGCAACAGCTGTGGAATTGGAGCTTAGAAGAGAGAGCAGAGCTCAAGGTAAAACTAGAGTAGCAACTGTGAGAAAAAAAACTGAATGAGTTATTAGAAGTCAGAGGTAAAAGTTAAGACTCTGTTTTGTGATATTTTAACCTTTCATAAGGCCCTATGTTTCAATTATATTTTCTGAAAAATAACCACAATAATTTTTTTCAGATTACTATTGCAAAAATAAATGAGATATGACATGTTTAATGCTTCGTAATTTAAAATGCAATATTCAGATATAACATTCAGTAATTACTGAACTCTTGGAATGAATCTGGCAATGTTCTAATTGTGTTGATATATTAATTCATTTAATCTTTCCAACAATGTTTTGAGAGAAGCATTTTTCTTCTTCCTCCCTCTCTTTCTCTCTCTCTCTTCATACACACACACACAAACACACACACACACAAATATAAGGGACATGAGCACAGAAAGCATCAGTAATGTGTCAACGGTGTCACAGCCAAGAGGCTGTTGTAGAGTTTGGAGTCTTACTCTGCAGGTAAGGCTCTAAGGCTCCAGAAGATGTGCACTAAACTACCACCATTTTTGTTTTCAAATTATCAATTATTAAGTTAAAACCATCTTAATTAAGGAGAATATGCTTTATACCTATTTTTGTCTTTGCATCTTTAGCAGTTAGTATATTTGTTCATAGTAATGGCACCATGAATGCTTATTGAAATGATAATTGGTCTACATGGAGATCATATATAAACCCATGAAAAGGAATAAAGTATGTCAGAAAAGCACATAATAGAGATGAGAAGAAGAAAAGGGAAGAGAAGAGAAGGGAAAGGAAAAAGAGAAAGGAAGGTAAAGTGGAGAAAGGGTAAGATATGGGAGAAAGTTGGGATTAGAAACTTGGAAAATACAAACATGGTGGGTTGGAAGTGAAAAATAACTCAGAGAAGAAGAGCGAGATGAGAGGAGATAAGAAAATGAAAAACCATAAAATTATGATTTCAAGGAATGCAAAGAAGGAAGGAGTTTCAAAAAGGAGAGAGTTCTCAAAAATGTTCATCTCCATGGTGGGGCTTAAAGATTCAAATGGCAAGGAGGCATGTCTAACATAGTATTTTGAAGTATAGTCTATGTTTGTAGAGACCTGATTTTCTTTCTGAGCTTCATATTGGGAGCACCCACCTAGTAGAACTCCTGACCTACTTCTCCACCCTTTACTCACTTCTCCCTCATAAGAGGAGGAATGATTTATATAATTTGAAATTTGGGAAAAGAAACTGAACATGCTCAGTTTAGTCCTTTTCCAGCTGTATTGTAGAGCTGAGTAATATACCTGTTAGGGAGGGCAGTTGCCCATCCATCTCAGAAAATGTGTCTACTTCAGAAGTTAAATATTAGCAAATCCATTGGGGCTTATTCTTCTAGTCTATGGTCTCCACTCTAGGGACAGTTTTGATTTTTAATCTCTGTCTGGCTTCTGTGTCTGTGTCCAGCTGATCCTAACTCAGGCACAGAATATAGATTTTATTTATTGATTCCTTTCAGACTCCTAGAGTATTGTTCTTAATTCTCACTCCAGTTGCCAACTGGAGTTGGATGCACTCATCTTCTATGCTGACTAGATGTTTTAGCTCCCACCAAGTACCTATTAATCTTTATGAAGAAGGTTTATGTCATTTCCTTAATCTTTTATTTCTTGTTTTCTTTTTTTTTTTTTTTTTTAACTGTAGTGCTTATAAACCTCCCCAGAAGTAGTTCACCTAATACAGAGTAGTTAGTTCAGTAAACCAAGTCAGGTGTGAATTCCTAACATCCCCATATGATGGAGTTTCATAATTTGTGGGGAGTCATCTAGGTCTGAAAATATCCACAGGACCATGTTGAAATGAAGACTGTCTTGCTTATGTAGCTAGCGGTAGGACTAGAGTTGATAGGAATCTACAGCCTGAAGACTCAGTGGGAATGGCAAGTTAGAAAATCGACTCTGCAGAAGTGGGTCTGGAAATAGAGCCAATAGTAAAGGATTTAATATTCATAAAAAGGCAAGTGAGCTGTACAAGGAGAAACAGAGTGCAGAGCAAATACTTTTAAGGGCCATTGTCAAACCTAAATTTGTTTTATAAATGACATGGACTAGGAACATAGGCTGATAATAAAAGTCTCAACTAATTCCCCATTGCTTGTGCATTCCCCAGAGAATTCTAAAATGCGTTAATGCTTACGCTAATTGGGACATCTATGGAGACATTTGAAAAGTGTTATGAGAGACAGACAAATAGGAAACTGGTGGAGGAGGGAGCCGGAGGTGAGAAAATAGAAAATATGGATTTTTTTTTCTCCCTCAACATGGATGTTAATAGGTAGAAACAGGGTGCTATAGAAATGAAAGACTAAAAATTTCTGTATGCATGCAGAAATTTAATACACATACAGAAAGATGCACTCATCATGTATGCTAGCTCAATGAATTATCAGAATAAACACTGCCAGGTCAAGAAATATAACACTGCCAAAATCCTAGAATCTCTGTTCTATCTTTTCTTCCCAATGGTAGCAACTATCCTGATATTTATGTGATGAGTCACATCTTATATTCACAGACCTCACCTTCACTCAATGAGAAGTAATTATACAGGATATACATATATCTTGTATATATCCTGTATATACAGGATATACAAATATATACAGGATATATATGTATATATACAGGATATATATATATGTATATATCCAGGATATTATCTATATATCCTGTATAATTATATATACATATATCATTATATATTCTATATATTATATATTATACAATATATTATATAATTATATGTGTTATGTATAATTATATATTATACATAAATATTATATTTTATAATATTTTATAATATATTATATATTTTATAATATATAATATTATATGTGATATACATTATATATTATTATATAATTATATATATAAATATATATGTACCCTAGGAGAGGAATTTTGGGATTCTATTGAATGCATTCCTTTTACAGGTGTCAGTTTATTTCTAGAATGTGCCTGCCTTTATTTAGTTTTAGAGAATTCACAGTTTTGTTTTCCTTTCTCTTTTGTTTTGTTTGTATTTGTCCAGAGCTAATATTGTCTGAATCTATAAGGAGGTTCAATCTACCATGAGTTTATCTGGCAATCCCCCCGGCAGGACTTTCTTTCATGTATATCCTATGGAATTATTTTTATTTTATTTTATATGCTATGATCAATTATGCTTGTTATTCTTTTTATACTCAAATCATCCCAAGTGCAGCCTGTGTGGACTCTTTCAAACTGATACCTGAAAAATTATTTATCTATTTATTGCTGGTGGGGAGCATATAAACAACTTTCATAGTCATTCAGGATGTACATTCCTTCTTAAACAACACAATGGCCCAGGTATACCTAATACAGTCGCTGCCCCAGACCTAGACAGACATATTTCCAAGGATAAGCCACTTCCTTTTGGAGCTGATGATATTCAGAAACCAAGGTCTGCATGTTACTGAATATCACTGCTTCTAGGTACTTAACAGTGTTTGTTAAAACACAAATTTGTATTGATATTTTAAATTCAAACTTAATATTATAAAGTTTTCTTTTGTTATTTATTATTACTCTCAAATTTAAAAAGTTTGTATATTTTGTTGCTATGCTTAAAATATTAAATATACTTAATATCAAGATGTCACTATAAATATATCATCTTAATACACTTACTACTTATTTATTTATTTCTCAATAGTTTCAAAACAATGTTATTCCCTATAAATCCTCTGAGTGAAATGGTTAAGATTTCTTCAAGGTGCTTTTTTCCCTTATTAAAAACAAAACAAACAGGCAAATAAAAAAAAGTGTGCTCAGAATACTGTATTTCAAAATCACTTGGAATAACTTTTTCAACTATGTGAATATTATATTGATTTTATATATGTTTACTTTCATTATTTCTTTCTTGGTTTAATTTCCTAGTTTTATTTGATTTCATTTACGAATATGTAAGATACCCACACCATTTAAAGTTAACAAAAATATTAAAATCATTGTCGGAGAAGATCATCTCCATTTCTAATCATTCCACTGTTAGAGCACTGCCTTTTACACTTAATACATTAAATAATGTATCCAAGAAAGTAATGTATTTAATACATGGAAGTCTTCCTTGTTCTTAGTGGACAGTAGGTAATTGTGTGAATGTGCAGTATTTACTCAACCAATGCCCTATTGATGGACATTTGGACTGTCTCATCTTTTACTAATTTCAAGTAATATTTGAATAAATTAGCTTGCTTATTTATTTAATCATATTTGTGGATGTGACTTTTTAGGAACGAATCATAGAAATTAGGTTAATGGGTTATAGGAAAATGCACATGTAGTGGTGTTAGATATTGCTGACCTCCTCTCCAAATCAGCTTTGAAACTCCTCTAAGCCATGTATCAAAGTATCTATTTCTTCACATCTGCTCGACAGAGTCTATTATCACTGTGGAGAATACACTTGGACCAGGTGAGAAATAGTTTCTCAATGTATCTTTTATGAGCATTTCTCTTGTTATATTTGTGTTTAGGCATTTTTTGTATATTCCGATTATCTATATTTTTTAATGAAATTGATTTTAATTATTGTGACCTATTTTGGCATTTTTTTCTGAATTTTTATGAATTATTTCATATTTGTGATTTAGGACTTTGTAATATGACTCATTAATTTTTTTATTTATGTCCCTGATGTTTATTTCCATATGCAACTTTTTTTATTAAAAAGTATATATTTAAATCAAGAACATTGTCAAAGTATTGTGTAGTTTTTCATTAAAAAGGGCTCAACTTCTTTTGATAAATTTGAATTATGATTCATAGAACAGCCACAGAGTATAAAAAGCGTATCATTGCTTTAATCTTGACACATTTACTAATTTGCTTTAGCAGTTTGGATTTTTCTTTTTAAACTATGATGTTAAAAAAAAAGAATCCTTTACTATCTCTTAGACATTATTTACTACATAAGAAGTTTAAATTAACTGAATTATTCTATAAATAAAATAGCAGCATCTTCAAAACTAATTTGTGAAGAAATTCATTAGCACAGCTCTGAAGATTTTGAAGCATTTTATATATAGAAAAAAAATCAGATCAATTGTTCTAAAATAGTCACATCAGATGGCAGAACCTACTTGCTGCTCTTTCTTCTACTATTTACCCTTAGTAGCATGAGGCTAAAATTTTATTTGAAGCAGAAATGGGTTGAGGTAAACTTACTGCATTATTTGCAGGTCATCTTACAGCTGTGTTATATTTAACTAAGCCCTTACTTGGTGCACATAGGTGATAACTGAAGCTTGAGCAGCCATCTTTAATTATGAATTATACTTTGAAAATTATGTGTCAGGATAGCAGAGCAGAAAATTGCAAGTATGTTGGCCATAGAAAGTAACCAGACTCTGTAGACATCATACTACTGTCCCTATCTCTGAATTTATAAATGGAAAAAATTTATTTTTATCTTTTCAGTGAACTTTTAAATTTTGTATCTTTTTGTTATATGCTGCCAATATATGCTATTAGTTGATATAAAAAAATTAAGTCAAATGCTTCAAATATTGTAATACAGAGCTTTAGTATTTTAAAAAATAGTCTAAAATAAAATAAAAATAAATTTCAACAGATTTATTTTCAAAAATGATCCCCTCCAAAACTTAAATATAAAATAGATCTTAGGAACCATTGAATTACATAATAAAAAGAAAAATGAATAATTATTTGATTTCTCTCTTGAATTAATATTAAGCATAGACACTAATCATGCATGTTGAATTTTTGTTCAACACATTTTCCCTTTTTATTTTAACAGCTTAGTTGAGATGTAACTTAAATGTCATACAATTTATTCATTTTAAAGGTACAGTCCAATGATTTTTGTATGTCTACAGGGCTGTGCAACCACCAACATTATCAATTTTGGGACATTTTAATAATGTAATAAAGAAATTCCATAAGCATTAGTAGTTATTTCTCATTTCTCCCCTCCCCTTTTATTCTCTTTCTCTCTAACTCTTGGTCTCAGACAATTGTTTGTCTACTTTTTGTTGCTTTTTGTTTTTGGACAATATTTTTACTCCTTCTATCTAACTGTGACAGAATATTCTTTGACCAATATCTTCCCATTTTCTTCTCCTTTCTAACTACCTCAGGCTCTGATAAGCACCATTTATTAGCTTTCTTTAGATTCTCTCCATAAATGAGTTCATACAGTGTTTGACTTCCTGTGCCTAGTTTATTTCACCTGTCACAATATACTCTAGGCTCATCCATGTTGTTGCAAATCATAGGATTTCATTCTTTTTTATGGGTGAATACTATTCTATATACACACATATAATATGTATTTTATATATACACATAATATGTATTATATATACATATTATATGTGTACATATATATATATATATACACACACACACGACTGTGAATTGCGCTGCAATAAACATGGGAGCAGATGTCTTTTCAAGACACTGATTTCAGGTCCTTTGAATATATATTCAGTAGTAAGATATGAAGGTCATATGGTAGTTCTATGTATAATATTTTGAGGTACCTCCATACCATTTTTCATAAGGGATGTACTAAGTTACATCCCCCCAATAACAAAAAGATTTCACATTTCTCCTCATTCTGAATTTGACTGTATATTTACTCTTCCCAGTGAGTTATATACCTTCAAATACTTTCTCTTATTCATGAACATATCTTTCGTTCAGTCTGAAGAACTCTCCTTTTAGCATTTCTTGTGAGATAGGTCTGGTGGTGATAGACTCCCTCAGCTTTCGTTTGTCTGGGGAGGTCTTTATCTCTCCTTTATTTCTGAAAGATAGATTTTCTGGGTACACTATACTTGGTTAGCAATTATTTTTCTTCAGCACTTTAAATATATCATCTCACCGCCTCGTGGCCTGTAAGGTTGCTGCTGAGAAGACTGCAGCCAGGCATACTGGAACCTCCTTACATGAGCTATGCTTCTTTTCTCTTGCTGCTTTCAGAATCCTCTATTTGTTCCTGACCATTGAATTTTGATTATAATATCATTGTAGTATTATTTGTATTGACTCTTATTGGTGACCTTCAATTTTCCTGCACTTAGATATTTATATTTTTCTCTGGGTTTTGAATGTTTTCTGCCATTATTCCTTTAAAAAATATTTCTATTCCATTGTCTTTCTCTACTTGCTCTTAAACACTGATAACACAAATATTTGCTCTCTTGATATTGTCTCACAGATCCCTTATGCTTCTTTCATTTGTTTGTATTCTTTTTTTATTTTTTCTCCTCTGTGTGTTTTTGGAGTGTTTCTTCAATCTTACAAACTCTTTCTCCTACTTAATCAATTCTGTTGTTGATCCTGTCTATTCCATTTTTAATTTTGCTCATTGTATTCTTTCAGCTTCAACATTTTTGTGTTTTTTTATTAAAATCTGTAAAGTTTCTTTGATAAAATTCTACACTGTTTCTCTATATTTTATTGATGAGCTTTCTAAAAACAGCTATTTTGAATTCTTTAGCATAAAGATCATTCATCGCTGTCTCTTTTGTGTCACTCACTGACACCTTGTTTTGATCATTTGGTGATGTCATGATTCCCTGATGGTTCTTGATCTTTGCAGTTGTGTCTTGATTTCTGCTTTTGGAATATAGGTATTTATCTGGTCTTTTTAGTCCTGATTTTTTCTCCTGTCACTGTCCATTTACAGTAAGTCTGTTGGGAAATTCAGAGAAAGTTGTCTGTTTTGGTTTAAGCCTATGAGTGCTACAGCTGGTGCTCCCCAAACCCAACTCTACTGCAGTAGGTCCACATATTAGTTGCTGTGCACCTGCTCCCCATTCTTTGTTTCTAATTGATCCTTGGTTGACTAGTCCTGCTAGCGCTTTTGATGCTGCCCATGGGGAAAAAAGGCACAGCAACACTTCTCAGAATCGTCGAGAAGATGGATGCCCACTTCCCACTAACTTTTTTACTTAAAAACTGTGTGTCCAGGGTACTTCTCTGCATGTGGCACTGTGTGAGCTTGAGTTTCAGATCACCACTTTTCTTACTGTTTGATAATGGATTTTTCTCAGTTCTGCAATCTGAGAGAATTTCACAGGTCCACTTTTAGTTCTGGAATATTCAATGTGGTGATGAAAAAGCCAAACTTCCTAAAATAGCTAAAGAAACTTACTCTGAGCCAAATATGAGTTACCACAGCTCAGGTACGGTCTCAAGAAGTCCTGCGAACATAAGCACACAGTAGTTGGATTACAACTTGTTTTTATACATTTTAGAGAGACAAGTTATAGGCAAAGACATAAATCAATACATGTAAGGTCCACATGTGTTCAGCCTGAAAAAGCAGGACTTCTTGAAGCAGGGGCTTACAGGTCATAGGTAGATTTAATTTTTCTGATTGGCAATTGGTTGAAAGAATAAAGCATTGTCTAAAGATGTGAGAAGTTAGTACAAGAGAATGTTTGAGTTAAGATAAGAAGGCTGTGGAAGCCACAGTTCTTGTTATAGAGACAAAGCCTCTAAGTAAGAGGCTTCAGAGAGAATAGATGGTAAATGTCTCTTTTCAGAACTTAAAAGGTGTTAGGCCCTTAGTTAAACCTCTTCTAGATATGGAAAGACATAGAAAGGAAAGGAGATTTTCTACAGATGCAAATTTCACCCCATGCGAGATAACATTGCAGGACCACTTCAAAATATGTCAAACAAATATATTTTGGGGTAAAATATTTTGATTTCATTTAAGGCTTGCTATCTGTCATTGTGATGCCATACCATAATCAAGCTGGAGGTTGGTATCTTGTTGCCATAAATCATCTGTGTTGTTAGTCTTATGATTTCTATTTTAAGGTTAATCCAAATCAGTTGTGCCTAAACTCCAAAATGAAGGGGTATATGAGGCATGTCCAACCTTTCTTATTTTTTTTCCCATCATTGTTGGGAATTCGGTTTTTCAGCTTTCCTTTGGTGCAGAGGGGATCCCTTCACTTGGCTGGAGGGCTTAGGACTTTGTTTCTTGTTTACAAGGGGGATCAACTGGCCATTGGAAATTTGCTAGTTGTAATTCTGTGGGGTAGAGAAAAGCCAAAGAACTCTTACTTTACTATTAGGCTGATATCATTCTCCAATATATCCCTTTTAATTTTTGCAAGAAATTACTCTAGGCCAAGAAGGGAGGCTTGCTTGAGCCCAGGAGTTCAAGAGAAGCCTGGGCAACATGATGAGACCGCATGTCTAGAAGAAATTTAAAAAATTAAGCGGGTGTGGTGGCTCATGCCAGTAGTCTCAGCTACTGTGGAGGTTGATGTGGGAGGATCTCTTTAGCCTGGGAGGTCAAGGCTGCAATAACTGTGATTGTGCCACTGGACTCCAGCCTGGGTGACAGAGTGAGATGCTGTCTTAACGGAAAAAAAGAGTAAACAAAAAATATGAATTCACTGTAAAGTCTTCTCTAGTACAATGGTTGCTTTCTATAAAATTGTGAGAACCTTTGAGATATCATCTCCTAAATTCGCTGATTGAAGAGTTTTTATTCTGTCTGTATAAACCAAAGCCATTCTCCCTTCTCTCATAATCTGATCAATAAAACCCAGTATATCCCCGATTTTTTTTTTTTTTTAACTTACTAAGACATGGTCTCACTCTGTTGTTGCCCAGACAGGATTGCAGTGGTATGATTATGGCTCAATGTAGCCTTGACTTCCAGGATCAAGCAATCCTCTAAGTCAAGCCTCCCAAATAGGTTGGACTACAGGTGCATGTCACCACTCTTAGCTGATTTTTAATTTTTTAAATTTTTTTTGTAGAGACAGGGTCTCACTATGTTGCCCAGGCTAGTCTCTAATTCTTAGGCTCAAGCAATCCTCCAACCTCGGTCTCCTGAATTGCTGGGATTATAGGCATGAATCACTGCACCTGGCCTTCCCTACTTTTATATGCATCTAAATGTCTTATTTTTAAAAAATCACTTTCTATTCTTCAGATTCTTCCATTACCAGTTTAGACCATGCAATGTTTCTCATGATAAATACATTTTAAAAATATGAATATAGGTACACATATTAAAAATAAAACCTAACAATGTAATTTTACGAAGTACTTGTAAATATTAACCAGAAACAAAATCATGTGATTTTGGTTAACCGGCACATATCACTTATTCTTGACAGTCAAGAACTCATGTATATGTTAAAATACTCTATAGAACAATGCATGTTATCTATCCATTTTAAAATCAACATTGATCGATGACTATTTCATAGTCTCAACTTCTAATTTTAATTGACTTTAATTTTGTTAACTTTTTTGAAGATCAAATGGTCACAATATGCACAATGGTTTGCCTTTTTGTAGTTTTAGGACAACTTCCTGTAACCCCAAATATTTGTGACATTATCTTGATATCTGACAGTTCCAAGACAGTTTAGTTTCTCATGAATTTTTCTAGCATGAGACATGACATCAGATATTATTTGAATAGTTTGGGTAAATAAGTTGCCAATTACATATTATGTACATATATATCAACTACTTTGGTCTATTATACATTCATATACACCATGTTTTGAATTTTGGTTTAGAATTACAAATTTCAATATTGAGCACTTTACTAATGAACGTTTTTGTTTAAAATAATTATTCTGTGCAATAAATTACTTTTTATGACATAATAGCAGCTATCTATGTTCTCAAAACCAAAACAACAAAAAATGATTTAAAACTACCCAAACTATAACAACGCAGTAGTTCAATTATTTTGAGATGATAGCAAATACATACTTGAGAAATGAAAATTATTCTGCAAATTGTTAAAGTTAGTGTATTTTAGCTTTTTGTAGTTTAAGCCCAAACCAGAATTTAGAATGATGTTTCTTCTGAACACCAATAATTAATTCAGTTTTCTCCTTATATATCTGCAGAAGTCTGAATCTCAAAGCCAAGTTTACTTGCTAGCAAGAATATCCAACACATAAACTTTAAAACATAGTGAAACAGAAGAAGTTTTCTTATCCCCATTGGCAGGGCATGCATCAGGGGTGTGGCTCACTTCTTCAGTGCCCCACTGCTTAGACCCCTGTGGGGGCATAGAGACGAGAATGTTATGGGGAGCGTTTCGGGGCTCTGACCCCATGGCAGTGTTTAGGGTCGAGTGTTTACAACTCCCAACGCCACAGTGGGCGTGTGTTTCAGTGGGATCTTTCAGTTTTGCCATCTGCAGGTGGGTTGTGTTAATCAACTCAATTAGACCCTCTGCCTTATGGCAAGGACAGAGAGCTTTCTGTATCCCAGTTTCTTGCCCTAGTGTACCAGAAAAAATTCAGATCACATGTGAGCCTGGAGGATGGGTGCGAAGTTTTATTGAGTGGTGGAAAAACTCGAAGTAAGATGAATGGGAAGGCCATAGGGAGAATAGAGTAGAAAGTGGTCTTCCTCTGGAGTTGGGCCGCCCAGCAGCTGGACTCTCCTCCTACCACCCACAACCGAATTCCATGTTGTTCTGCCATCCATGGCCTGCTGATGTCTGCTGGTGTCTGTCGGTGTGCTCTTCTGCTTCTCTCGATTTCCAGACGCTTCTGTGTGTACCTGCTATGGTCTCTTGGGTTTATATGGGGACAGGATGGGGGGCACGGTGGGCCAGAGTGATCTTGGAAAATGCAACATTGGAAATGCAACTTTGGGTGCAAAAACAAGAGTGCCTGTCTTCACTTGGGTCCATGGGCACAGGCCCAAGGGTGGAGTCCTCACTAGGGACTTTGACCTTCTCTACCCAGCACTTCCCTACCCTCCTGCTGTATCAATAGTACTGCCAGCCACAGTGGCTCAGGCCTGTAATCCCAGCACTTTGGGAGGCCAAGGCAAGTGGATTGCCTGGGCATCATGGCAAAACCCCTTATCTCCCCAAAATACAAAAAATTAACTAGGTGTGGTGGCACATGTCTGTGGTTCCAGCTACTTGGGAAGGTGAGGTGGGAGGATCATTTGAGCCTGGGAGGGGTAAGTTGCAGTGAGTCAAGATTGTGCCACTGCACTCCAACCTGGAAACCTCATCTTAAGAAAAAAAAATCATAATTATTAACAGTTTAAAAAATTTAATTTATACCCAGCACCAGCACAATAAATATTGAGTTCTATCCACTTTTAAAGTTTTTTTTTTTTTTTAATGTAATATGCCTCTTTTAAAATTTCTTCACTGGTATCTGCTGATGAAATTCTCTAAATTTTACCACTTAGCACCTCTCTACCTCAAAAAGTACTTCTAAAATTTTAATATTCTGTAAGTGAAATTAAAATTGTTACTGGGTTTAAAAAACTCCTGAGCAAACAAAATCAATTAGACATTAAAAATAGATTTAACTTTACTTGAATTGCAAACATAAGCAAAACTTTAGTAATTTCTGGTAAGTGCTTACATTAGACAGAAACAAAACTTTACCTCAGCCAATCATAAACAACAAACTAGTATATTATTATGTGACTGAGAACTTTCCAACAAGGTAAAGCAAAAAAGGCAATTTTGTAATTGTGAACAATCTAATAATTTCCTTATTTTGTTTGTGTATTCACCCTATAAATATTTGCCTTTGACACTTCATCAAAATGCTAAATCTTTTTGAGTCTGAATTTCTAAATTGCTTTTTACTCAAATTCTTTAAATTTTTATTGTGTCACATTCTTTTTTTATCATTTTTTTATAATTTTTTTCATGTTTTGAAGTCTCTATCATGTTAAAAGTTTATGAAGGTTTCTTCTATTTTCCATTTAGAGCAGAATTGTTTTTAAGAATATCAGGCCATTTTCTTTGCCGACCTCTTGAATCTCCATTTTACTTCAGTTTTCATGGGCAGAGAAATACTGGCCCTTAACCTCTGAAGCGGAGACAGAGATTATGACTTTTTATTTTTATGATTTGTGTGTGTGTATAGCAACGGGGTCTCGCTCTAATTCCCAGGCTTGTCTAGGACTCCTGGCCTCAAGTGACCTTCCCACCTCAGCCTCCCAAAGTGTTGGGAATACAGGCATGAGCCACTGTGTCTGGCTATTTTAAAGTTCTTTTCGTAGATCATTATAAAACCAAGGACAATTCCATCACTTTTTTTTCCCATGTGGCTGTTCCACATAGGGCAAATCTATCCTTACAAGAAAAGGAGCACCCTCCGCAGCTGCTGGCCCAGGTGCTAAGACCTTCACTGCCCTGGGCCATGGGTGCCGACTGGCAGCTCGGTGTGTGGGACCCGTGGAGCCGGTGCCTGCTGAAACTCACACTGGCCCACGAGCCCCGCTCGCAGCCCTGATTTCCACGGGCACCTCTCCCTCCACAGCTCCGCACAAGCAGAGGGAGGTGGCTCCAGCCTTGGCCAGCCCAGAGAGGGGCTCCCGCAGTGCCCTGGTGGGCTGAAGGGCTCCTCAAGTGCTGCTAGAGTGGACGCCGAGATCAAGGAGGTGCCGAGAGTGAGGGCTGCTATCACTTGTCACCTCTCCATGGGTCTTGACTCTTTATCCGATTTGCCAGTCTGTGTCTTTTAATTGGGGCATTTAGACCATTTACATTTCAGGTTAATGTCATTATGTGTGAATTTGATCCTGTCATTATGATGTTAGCTGTTTATTTTACCTGTTAATTGATGCAATTTCTTCATAGCATTGATGGTCTTTACAATATTGCATGTTTTTTGCAGTGGCTGGTACTGATTGTTTCTTTCCATGTTTAGTGTTTCCTTCAGGAGCTCTTGTAAGGCAGGCCTGGTGGTGACAAAATTCTCTCAGCATTTGCTTGTCTGTAAAGTGTTGTATTTCTCCTTCACTTAATCTTCTGTCTCATTGCTCTAATATTGACAGCGGGGTGTTAAACTCTCCCACTATTATTGTGTGGGAGTCTAACTCTCTTTGTAGGTCTCTAAGAACTTTCTTTATGAATCTGGGTGCTACGGTATTGGATCCATATATATTTAGGACAATTAGCTCTTCTTGTTGCATTGATTACTTTAGCATTATGTAATACCCTTCTTTGTCTCTTTTGATCTTTGTTGGTTTAAAGTCTGTTTCATCAGAGACCAGGATTGCAACCCCTGCTTTTGTTTGTTTGTTTTGTTTTTCTTTCCATTTGCTTGGTAAATATTCCAGTATCCATTTATTTTGAGCCTATGTTTCTCTTTGTATGTGAGATGGGTCTCCTGAATAGAGCACACCAATGGGTCTTGACTGTATCCAATTTGCCATTCTGTGTCTGTTAATTGGGGCATTTAGCCCATTTACATTTAAGGTTAATATTGTTAGGTGTGAATTTGACCCTGGCATTATGATGTTAGCTGGTTATTTTGCCTGATCGTTTATGCAGTTTCTTCATAGTGTCAATGGTCTTTACAATCGGTAAGTTTTGGCAGTGACTGAAACTGGTTGTTCCTTTCTATGTTTAGTGCTTCCTTTTGGAGCTCTTGTAAGGCAGGCCTGGGGGTAACAAAATCTCTCAGCATTTGCTTGTATGTAAAGGACTTTAATTCTCCTTCGCTTATGAAACTTAGTTTGGCTGGATATGAAATTCTGGGTTGGAAATTCTTTTTTTAAGAGTGTTGAATATTGGTCCCCACACCTTCTGGCTTGTAGGGTTTCTGCCGAGAGATCCACTGTTAGTCTGATGGGCTTCCCTTTTTGGATAACCCAACCTTTCTCTCTGGCTGCCCTTAACATTTTTTTCCTTCATTTCAACCTTGGTGAATTTGATGATTATGTGTCTTTGAGTTGTGCTCCTCGAAGTGTATCTTGGTGGTGTTCTCTATATTTCTGGAATTTGATTGTTGGCCTGCCTTGCTAGGTTGAGGAAGTCCTCCTGGATAATATCCTAAACGGTGTTTTCCAATTTGGTTCCATTCTCCCCATCAGTTTCAGGTACACCAATCAAACATAGATTGGGTATTTTCACATAGTCCCATACTTCATGGAGGATTTGTTTGTTTCTTTTCACTCCTTTTTTCTCTAATCTTGTCTTCTCACTTTATTTCATTGAGTTGATCTTCAGTCTCTGATATCCTTTCTTCCACATGATTGATTTGGCTCCTGATACTTGTGTATGTTTCATGAAGTTTCCATGTTATGTTTTCCAGGTCCATCAGGTCATTTATCCTCTCTAAACTGGTTATTCTAGTTAGCAATTTGTCTAACCTTTTATCAAGGTTCTTAGCTTCTTTACATTGATTTAGAACATGCTCCTTTAGCTCATTGGAATTTGTTATCACCCACCTTCTGAAGCCTACTTCTGTCAATTTGTCAAACTCATTCTCCGTCCATTTTTGTTCCTTGCTTACGAGTAGTTGTGTTCTTTTGGAGGAGAAGAGGCATTCAGGTTTTTGGAATTTTCAGCCTTTTTTGCACTGGTTTCTCCCCATCTTCATGGATTTATCTACCTTTGGTCTTTGAAGTCGGTGACCTTCAGATGGGGTCTCTGAGTGGATGTCTTTTTTGTTGATGTTGACACTATACTTGTTTGTTAGTTTTCTTTCTAACAGTCAGGCCCCTCTGCTGTAGGTCTGCTGGAGTTTGCAGGAGGTCCACTCCAGACACTGTTTTCCTGGATATCACTGGCAGAGTCTGCAGAACAGCAAAGATTGATGCCTCTTCCTTCCTCTGGAAGCTTTGTCCAAGAGGGGCACCTGCCAGATGCCAGCCAGAGCTCTCCTGTATGAGACGTCTGTTGGCCCCTACTGGGAAATGTCTCCCAGTCAGGATACATAATGGTCAGGAACACAGTTGAGGAGGCAGTCTGTCCCTTATCAGAGGGACATTGAATCAGCATGCCGTGCTGGGAGATCCACTGCTCTCTTCAGACCTGCCAGGCAGGGATGTTTAGGTCTGCTGAAGCTGTGTCCACAACCACTCCCTTCCCCAGGTGCTCTGTCCCAGGGAGGTGGGTGTTTTATCTGTAAGTCCCTGTCTGGGGGTGCTGCGTTTTTTTCAGAGATGTCCTGTCCACCGAAGAGGGAATCTAGTGAGGCAGTCTGACAGCAGCTGCCTTGCTGAGCTGTGCTGGGCTCCGCCCAGTTCAAACTTCCTGGTGGCTGTGAGGACGCTGTGAGGGGAAAAACACCTACTCAAGCCTAAGCAAGGGCAGACGCCTCTCCCACTACCAAGTTCGAGCATCCCAAGTCATTCTCAGACTGCTGTGCTGGCAGCAAGAATTTCAAGCCTGTGGATTTTGGTTTGCTGAGCTCTGTGGGGGTGGGACCCACCGAGCCAGACCACTTGGCTCCGTGGCTTCAGCACCCTTTCCAGGGAAGTGAATGGTCTCACAGGCATTCCAGGCACCACTGGGGTATGAAAAAAACTTCTGTGGCTAGCTCAGTGCCTCCCCAAATAGCTGCCTAGTATTCTACTTGGAACCCAGGGCCCTGGTGGTATAGGCACCAGAGGGAACCTCCTGGTCTGCAGGTTGCGAAGACCATGGGAAAAGCACAGTGTCTGGGCCAGAGTGGACTGTAGAGTCCCGAATGGTTTCTCTTGGCTAGGAGAAGGAGTTCCCTGACCCCTTCTGCTTCTTGGGTGAGGCAACGCCCCACTCTGCTTCAGCGTGCCTTCCTTGGGTTGCACCCACTGTCCAACCAATCCCAGTGAGATGAACCAGGTACCTCAGTTGGAAATGAAATCACCTACCTTCTGCGTCAAGCTCACTGGGAACTGCAGACCGGAGCTGTTCCTGTTTGGCCATCTTTGATAAAAAATCTTATCAATGTATTCTTAAAAATCTGTCGTGATATTTCAGGAGGAGAGATGTATGCAACCTTGATCATGATCTTGAGCAACTCTTGCTTATCACTTAAAACACTCTATGTGCTTAGAATTAGGTGACATTTTACTCTACAGCGTTCATTTTCTCTTATACACTTTTGACATGCTCTTCCCTTACTTCTTACGACTCTTTTTATTGTCTGTCCTCGGAGTTCTATACTTGACTTTTTATTCTCTTTATTTAACCACTTTTCATAAGCGGAGTTGAGTTGAAGTATTGCTATCTTTAAATAAGTACCCAGGAAGCTGTCTGGATGTTATGTTTTATTTGCTTTAGAACATGAACTATTTTTAGTTTTTCCTTCTCTTTTATCCAGAGAGTGACTCAACAACTAGAATGTCAGCAGCCTCCAAATCTATAAATATAAAACCAACTCAGCCTGGAAGTTCTTATTACTCAATGGTACCCACTATACTTTCTGGTTAAAATGAATGGGGCCTCTATTTCATACATGGTAATGGAGAAAGGCAATTTAATAACAATTTGGATCTTCCAAAAGCCTGAAATGCAGTAAAGAAGAATTGTGTGTGCGTATGTGTGTATGTGTGTATTGCTAAGTATACTACAAATGTTATATCTTTTCTCAGTGAGAAGGGTTGTGTAGTCTGTTCCAGTTAAAAGCCATAACCAATCTCCTCCCTTGTAGGAATATTTCTGCTCACTAATAACATATTCATTGTCATATCTCTTCAGATAGCAGAACTTCCATTTAGAAAGCTGACATAGCATTTGCATCATTGCAAAATCAGATTTTGTGAGATCTCTACACCTCACTTGAATATTGCACTTTCACTTGATCATTTATACTTCTTTGGCACCAGGCTAAGGATGGCGGATGGTTTTTATCTCGAATGCCAATTGTTTTACAGCAATTGCCCCAAATACTACATTGGAAAAATAGTGTAAGGTCAAATATGTACTCTTTGGAAAAGAAAGCTGTAACAAATTAGCAATATGATTTGTAGATAACAGGAGGCACATATGTAAAATGATTCCAACACTCCATTGAAACTTTCCCCAAAATCACAGAAACCTGGAAATGTATAATCACATTTATCCAGCATTATTTCCCTTGAATGCTTCAAATGAAATTTATAAATATAAATCCATTTAAAAATACTTAATGAGTGGTCTCCTAATCTAATTTAATTTTTTCCAAACTAGATGGTGTTAAAATCAACACATTTTCCAGAATACAAAACAGATATGTTTTCTCTCCTCTTTTTCATTCTAATTCTGAGATTTCTAGAGAGTGCTTGAAAGCTTATTTATTTATTTTTTTCTTTCTTTCTTTTTGCAATGGCTATTGTAGTGCAGTGGATTGAACTTGCAGAGTTTTTCATTCACACTTCTCAGTAATTGGTAAAATTCATAACAGATAACTTACATTAAAATATTGCTATTAGAGGCTGGTGACAGTGGCTCACGCCTGTAATTCCAGCATTTTGAGGAGCTGAGGCAGGCGGATCACCTGAGGTCAGGAGTTCAAGACCAGCCTGGCCAACATAGTGAAACCCTGTCTCTACTAAAAATACAAAAATTAGCTGGATGTGGTAGCACGCACCTGTAGTCCCAGATACTCAGGAGGCTGAGGCAAGACAATTGCTTGAACCCAGGAGACAGAGGTTGCAGTGAGCTGAGATCGCACCACTGTATTCCAGCCTGGGCAACAGAGTGGGATCCCATTTCAAAAAATTATATATATTGTTATTAGAATATCATAACACATGACTAAGATCAGTGTACCTCACACAATAATATAGCTGAGTCTGGAAGTGGTTGATGCAAATTGCTTGTGAAAATTGATAATGTATGTTTAATTTGAGTACATGTTCATTCCAACACAGCACTGAACATACATCATTTGCATATGACTCAGTATAGATTCACAAGTAATTAGAAAACTTTCATTTCTGTACCATTTCTGGTATAACTTGCTACTGAAAAACCAAGCTTTCTTTGAACATTAGGGCAAAAAGGCAGTTGTGTGACATTTTACTTCAAATGTTAGAGATGATTTATTCAATTCGATTTGGTTGAAGAGCTTCTAAGAGAAGGTTGATGGATTTCAGGAAAAGGATAGAAAAAATAGACAATGATAAACAAAAACATATTCTATCTTGCAATAACATATACTCTTAATTATATTCCAATGAAAAACAAAAATAATAAAGATACTGCAAACCTGATCATTCTATTTTATTTAGTTTTAATACAGTCAGAATGATAATACATGTGCATTCTAATTCTCATCTTGATCTTATTAATATTACACTATATTAATCAAATAAAAGAAAAGCTGTGGAATTATCACGAATGATCAATTTTTTTTTCTTAGTTTATCCTAGAAATGAGAACTTTCTGTCATATCATAGTGACTTGACAGTTAAGCGGTCTAAATACACATGGATCTGGTGTATCAGTACAAAGAAAAGAATGTGGTTCCCTTCATGTAATTACCATGAAATCGCCCTCTGATTGTAGAAATGGTAGATAAATGACGTGCCTTTGCAAGGCTTCCTCAGTTTTTTCTACAAATCTTGAATTCAGATGATTTTCATCTGAATATTTACTACATTTTTAATTCATGTCTTTCTAAAAATTGTATGTGGGTTTACCTCAATACCTGTTTAGTCATGTAATTTTGTTTTGTTTCCGTGGTCAGATCCAGTTTCTCAGAAATGTGTTAATTGGCTGAGTAGAAATGGCTACCAATCTTTACTTAAGTCATTCTAGGACATTTCAGATGAGATTGGACACTATGAGTAGTGGTTACATTTTATTTCAATCAATTTTATTTTCTTGATAAATGTTAATCAAAGTAGAATGATAGTGTGTCAGAAATATAGTGGAAAATATACCTATAGTGGAAAATATACCCATATAAAATGCTTGTTTCTACTGGCCAGAACACTCTTTCAAACTCAGGTACATGAGAGATAAAATAAACAAAAGAGCAAGTTGATACACAATGACTCTACTGGAAAATATTCTTACATAATTTTTTCTGTTGAGTCACTGATTATGATAAAGATAAAACAGCAATACAGACTAGAATATTTATTTATATGGATTTATATATCATCTCACTATTACTCCTTTGACAAATAGCAATATATTTTTAATAATATTCTTCATATGAAAATAATATTCTTCATATGACAATCCAAGTCATCCAACTGTTGTGTGAGAATTCTTCACTTCAGCATTTCCTGTTATTTGTTATGCTTTCCTCGGAGGTTGTAATTCTCAATTTACAGGTTACTTTTTTTTTGCAGGAGAGGTTAGCAAGCTGTGCCTAAATTATCTTATTTTATTTTTGTTCTATGTTCATATATTTATATAATA
This sequence comes from Rhinopithecus roxellana, assembly GCF_007565055.1. Classification (NCBI taxonomy): domain Eukaryota; kingdom Metazoa; phylum Chordata; class Mammalia; order Primates; family Cercopithecidae; genus Rhinopithecus; species Rhinopithecus roxellana. The sequence continues at coordinate 37,013,810 of NC_044558.1, forward strand.
TATGCATTACGGTTATTGCTACTATTTTCCAGTGAGAGTTGAAAAAGAAGATTCAGTTTGCCTCAGAGAAATTTAGATTGAACATTCAGAAAGTTGGAAGAGTTAGAGATGAAATTCTACAACATATATAGGTTTTAAAAATCTTTCTTGACATTATATGGAAATAGATGTAAGATAATGTTTTTGGTGGTTGCAAATGTAAAATTATTTATTTTAAAAATGTTAACAATGATATCCTAAAATGTATTAGGTGGAAAGACTGATACTTAAATATGTATTTGGCCAGCTCACTTTTTACGGTAGAAAGTAATTTAAAAAAAAAGAGGATCAGTATCTATGCTTTAAGATTATAACCATAATTCAAACCCTTAAAATCATATTTGGTAATTTTGTTGGTAATCTGCATGTAGCATATCACATTTTTACATGTTTTAAATAGGAAAACTAGATAAATGTGTAAAAATTGTATCTCAGCATTTTGGTATAGAAAGATCATATGTTTTCTCATTATATGCCTGATTACTAGACCTTTTACAAAAACCTGAAAGCTATTTATTTTTAAATGTTGACAATTAATTCTAAAACTTCCCTTCCCATATACCTAATCGTTCATATTTCATTGTTTTATGATATGTTTCCAGGCATATTTCATTATATTTTGAAATTAAGTATGCAAAAATAAATGTTTATAGTTACCTCAACTCTTTTTAATTTTTTTCTTTTTCAAAATATTCCATAGTGACTTATGGATGTTTTGTGGAACTTATAGGTCATGATTTGATGTTCCAGAGAGAACCATGAATCAAATAGCAAGTATATAATTAGGATAGAAAAATAAATTATTTAAATTTCTACAGTAGCCAAAATTTAGTAAGAGATTTAATAATTTCATAGAGTTATCAAGTTAGCTGAAGGGATTTTTCCTAGTTTGTATGTAATCCATGAATTATATTCATCTCTCTCTCACATACACCGGGGTCCCTTTTGTGGAAGACAATGTTTTCCACAGACGCGGGGACAGAAGGTGGGGTAGTAAGGGGGTTGGTTTCAGGATCAAACTATTCCACCTTAGATCATCAGGCATTAGTTAGATTTTCATAAGAGTGCACAACTTAGATCGCTCTCATGTACACTTCACAGTAGGGTTTGCTCTCCTGCGAGAATCTAATGCCACCGCTGATCTGATGGGAGGAGGAGCTCAGGTAGTAATGCAGGTTCGCTGCCACTCACCTCCTGCTGTGCAGCCCACCTGGTCCCTAACAGGCTATGGACTGTTACCAGTCCACATCCCAGGAGTTGGGGACCCCTGAAACATACATTCTCTCTCTCATCTATCTTCTGCCACAGTTTTCTTGTTGCCACGTTTTTTTTTTTTTCCTTCTAGTAAATCTAATTGTTCAAAATGACACAATATACACTCAGGAAGAAAATAAAAGCTGTCACCCATGAGAAGAATAGAGACATAATTTTCTCAATCTTAGGAAAAAATATAATTAATAAAAGATATTTTCTTTCTGAGCATGACAAAAATGAAGCTGAGTCAAAATGGGCTTAAATCAGTTTAATATTGCAGTCCTTGCAAATCATGCAAGTTGGTAAATGACCTTGTCAAAATGCGTAAGACCACTTAGAAAAGTACTATCTGAGAATAAAAAAAAGAATGACAAGTACATTCCATTTTTTCTGTATAATATGACAATAAATAATAGCTATTTGTATTTAGAAAAATAATTTGAAGACATACACATTAATTAAAGCAGCAAATATTTAATTAGACCCCAGTAGTCACCCAAAATATGGTAGGTAAGGACATTATAGAATGTTGCAGACAAAAATTCTAGCATTTTATAGTCTTTGATAGTAACATAATTTCAGACTTCCTTATATTTTACTATATTACCCATCGTAACTAAGTCCATCTATAATTTTTTATAGTTGTGGAATTTTAAAAATATATACAGTAGTAGAAAGTATATTTTAATGAAATTTCAAACAATTGTCATCAAAATGTTAGAATTAATACTTTCTTACTCTTGTATATTTAGTATTTCTATTTCCATTTTTACTTTTCCCTTTATGAACTTTAATATACAATTTAAAAGTATAAGTTAATTTAAATTTTGCTGTTTGAAAAACTGTTACATATAATTTATTACACAGCAATTATATTAGGGCCTTTCTTTTTTTTTTTTTTTTTTTTTTTTTTTTTTTTTGAGACGGAGTCTCGCTCTGTCGCCCAGGCTGGAGTCCAGTGGCCAGATCTCAGCTCACTGCAAGCTCCGCCTCCCGGGTTTACGCCATTCTCCTGCCTCAGCCTCCCGAGTAGCTGGGACTACAGGCACCCGCCACCACGCCCGGCTCATTTTTTGTATTTTTTAGTAGAGACAGGGTTTCACCGTGTTAGCCAGGATGGTCTCGATCTCCTGACCTCGTGATCCGCCCGCCTTGGCCTCCCAAAGTGCTGGGATTACAGGCTTGAGCCACTGCGCCGGACCAATATTAGGGCCTTTCATAGTTTGAGATACATTCTGAATATATAATTTGTTTTCAAATAAACGTAATTTTTCTATAGTTAATATCAATTTTTATATGTATACTTAATGTGGACAAGTATTCTCTTAACATTTGGTTAAATGCCTTCATCATAATAATGCAATAATTGTAGGCAATATTCTTAATTTAGTTTAAAGACAAAAGAGTTGTAACTATTTAACAGTTAAATTTGCCAAAAAAGAAAAAGGGAAATTAAAAAAAGGAAATTAATGTATTTGAAATGGACCACTCCCTAGAAAGTTATTTATTCATTTTGGCTCAATAGCTGTGTATGTTTTTGTAGAAGCATACTGATGGCAAAGTCATTAATTAATAAATTTTGCCATATTAGAAGTAAAAATTTCAAGGAAAAGAGTCCCCATTTTCCATACCCCTGACAGAATCACACAGATGAGTCTTTCTTAAGTTGTTGTAAGTTGCTTCTTTGAAGTATTTCAACATTCTGCCCAGCCTTTTGCTCTATTTTTGAAATATACACAGTGTTGTCTTCTGCAGTGTAGTCATTTTGAAACAAATACAATGACTTGAATTTATAGTGCCTTTCAGGCACAGACTCCGTGGTATGTCATAGATATTAATTGAATTTCATGAGCCATATACTGGTATATACTAATTCCAAAGCACACATATTATTTTTAAACACTAGAGATTCTTAGAAGATCTAGACCCTTACATGTACTATTTATATTTTATCGGGTTTCAACTGTCAGACAGGATGACCTAACGACATAAAACAAAACAGAATGGGCGGTTTTGCTTCCTAAATTTACAATAATGATATCCAGAGCTCAGATTCCATGTAAGGTACTATGTATATTATTATTTTTTTCTTTCTCAATACTATTGTAAGGTCTTAATCATTCACCATATACTTAATATAGTTTTCTTGATAAAAACAAATGAATCATAGATCATTTCTGAGTTAACAAAAATCTTTATTATTCTGTACCATAAAATACATTTATATTTTACCAAATATAAATTATTTTATAACCTTTTAAAATATTGTGCTTTTATAATTTTATAAAATATTTTATTAAAATATTTTATGCTACTTATTTTTATTTTATAATGTTACAGATATATTGCAACTCCCTTCTTGACATAATCATTCATGCATATGTCATGTGTCAGCATAAAATTTGCTGCAAACCTTTATTCTCCATATTCAAATAGATTTGGGTAAGAGAAGATTTGCTTTACCTTGTAGTTGTGAACTTGAGAAAAATGCAATTCAGCACTCATTGTGAAATATTTTTTGTTTGTTTGCATGATCATAGGCTTTTTATTCCCCCACAGATGTCCTTTAAAAGAAATTCAAAACAGGAATGATTTTTTTCAAACTTACAGCTCTTGAAATTTTTAAATAATACACCACCTCACAATCCAAAGGTGGCTGGTGACATGGTAGGCACTGCATATCATTTTACCTTTTATATTTTCTCTTTAAATAAACCAAATTATACATGACAAATTGCATAATAGTGGCTAAAATTTAGTGAACCATGTGTCTGGAATTTTGCTAAAATCATTATATATAATCTCATTTGTTCATATTTTTAAGCACTTTGCTTTTTTTTGGACAGTTCTATTTTCACAGTAAAATCTAGAGAAAGGTACAGAAACTTTCCCATATGTCCCCTGCCTTCACATATGCATAGCCCCATCACTATTAACACGTGCCACCAAAGTGACGTATTTCTTAGAACCGATAGTCCTACATTGATATATCATAATCATCTATTCTCCATAGTTTACATTAGGGTTTATTTTTAGTTTTGTTTTTCTCTACTGGTTTGGATGAACGTGTAACGATATATACACCATTATAATAGCATACAAAGTATTTCACTTCCCTAAAATTCTTCTTGCTCTATTTATTCATTCCCAACTTCTGCCTTGCACCTCACCTCCATCTCCTGGCAACCACCAATCTTATTACTGTTTCTTTAGTTTTGTCCTTTCCAATACGTCATATGACTGGAATTATACAGTATATAATCTTTTCAGATTGGCTTCTTTTACCTAGTAAGATGAATTTAAATGTCTTTCCTTCTCTTATGGTTTAATAGCTCATTTATTTTCAGTGCCAAATAACATTTCATTGTCTGGATACCAGTTTATTTATCCATTCACCAACTGAAGGACATCTTTTTTCCTCCTAGTTTTCACAATTGTGAATAAAGCTGCTATAAACATCATGTGCAGGTGTTTGTGTGGAGATAAATTTTTAGCTCATTTAGATAAAAGGCAAGAAGTGCAATTGCTGGATCTTATGGTAAGAATAAGATTAGTTTTGTGAGAAACCACCAAATCATCTTTCAAAGCGCCTGTACCATGTTGCATTCCCACCAGCAATGAATGAGACTTTCTGTTGCTTCACATACTTGCCAGCATTTGGTGTTCTCAGTGTTTTGATTCTGGCCATTCCAATATGTATGTGATGTTATGTTATAGTTTTCCCCCTGGTAACATACGATGTTGAGCATTTTTTCATATGCTTGTCTTCAGTATACCTTCTCCTGGTGAGGTGTTTGGTAAGGTCTTAGGCCCACTTTTTAATCAGGTTCTTTGTTTTCATATTGTTGAGTTTTAAGATTTCTTTGTATATTTTAGATGACAGTAATTTATCAGATGTTTCTTTTATAAATATTTCTCCCATTCAGTGACTTGTCTTCTCATTTTCGACATTATAGTTCATAAGGCAGAAGTTTTTAATTTTAACAAAGTCCAGCTTATCTATTTTTTATTTCATGGGTCATATCTTTGGCGTTTTATTTAAAAAATCATCGCCATGCTCAAGATCATCTAGGTTTTCTCCTCTGTTATCTCTAGGAGTTTCATAGTTTTGCATTTTACATTTAGGTCTATAATCTCTTGTAAGTTAATTTTTGTAAAATGTATGAGATTTGTGTCTAGATCCATTTTTATATGTTAATGTCCAGTTATTCCAGCACCATTTGTTAACAAATTTATCTTTGCTCCATATATAGCCATTGCTCCTTTTCAAAGATCAGCTGATTATACTTATGTGGATCTATTTCTGCCTTTCTATTTGTTCCATTGATGTGTTTATTCTTTCACCAATCATATTGTTTTGATTACTGTAGCTTCATAGTAAAACTTATCATTGGCTAGTGCCAGTCCTCTAACTTTGTTCTTTTTCTTCAATATTTTATTGGTTATTCTGGAGTTTTGCTTCTCATATGAACTTTGTAATTAATTTGTTAGTATTCACAAAATAGCTTCCCTGGATTATAAGTGAGATTCCACGGAATCTATAGATCAAGTTACGAAGAACTGAAATTTTGACAATATTGAATCCTCCTATCCATGAACATCAAATATATCTTCATTTATTTAGTTCTTTGATTTTGTTCATCAGAGTTTGGTACTTTTTCTTATATAGATTTATATATTTTGTTAGACTTATACCTAAGTATTTTATTTTGGAGAAAAATAATGTAAATGGTGTTATGATTTTATTTATTTATTTTGAGACAGCATCTTGCCATGTTGCCCAGACTGGAGTGCAATGGCACAATCTCAGTTCACCTCAATCTCCACCTCCCGGGTTCAAGTGATTCTCCTGCCTTGGTCTCCCGAGCAGCTGGGATTACAGGCACATCACCACGCCTGGCTAATTTTTTTTGTATCTTTAGTAGAGACGGGGTTTCGCCATGTCAGTGAGGCTGGTCTCGAACTCCTGATCTTGTGATCTGCCCGCCTTGGCCTCCCAAAGTGTTGGGATTACAGACGTGAGCCACCATGCCTGGACTTTTATGATTTTAATTTTAAATTTCACTTGTTCATTACTGGTATATAGAAAATCACTTGACTTTTGTATATTAACTTTGTATCCTATAATCTTGTATAGTTTCATATTAGTGCCAGAAACTTTTTCCCCAAAACTTTGTGATTTTCTGCATAGAAAATTATGTCATCTGAAAACAAATAGAGTTTCACTTTAACTTTTCTTCATGATCTGTATATTCTTTATTTTCTTTACTTGTTTTATTGCATTAGCAAGGACTTCCAGTACAATGTTGAAAGGAGTAGTGAGAGAAGGCATTCTTGCCTTATACTTCATCTTAATGGAAAATCTTTGAGTTTTGCATCATATAGTATAATGTAGTTTTTTTGTAGATATTCTTTATTAAGTTGAGAAAGTTTTACTGCATTCCTGGGTTAATGAGAGCTTTTATTATGAATGAGTATTGAATTTTGCCAAAGGCTTTTTTGTATCTATTGATATAATTATGTGTTTTCTCCTTTAGCCTGTTGATATGATTAATTAGATTAATTGATTTTTGAATGTTGAACCAGTCTTGCATAATTAGGATAAATCTGCTTTAGTCAGGATATATAATCTTTAAAATACTGTTGAATTTTATTTGCTAATATTTTATTGAGGATTTCTGTATTTATGTCATAAAAATGTTGGTTACAGTTTCTTGTCTTTTAATGTCATTTGGTTTTAGTGTTAAGGTAACAATGGCCTCATAGAATAATTAGAGATTGTTTCCTATATTTCTATCTTCTGAAAGAGATTGTAGAGTATTGGTATAATGTCATCATTAAAAGTTTGGTAAAACCAGTAAACCCATTTGAGCCTGGTGCTTTCTGTTTGGAAGTATATTAATTATTGGCTCAATTTATTTAATAGACATAGGCCTATTCAGATAGTCTATTTCCTCTTTTGTAAGTTAGGACAGATTGTCTCTTTCAAGAAATTGGTCCATTTCATTTAAATTATCAGATTTGTGGACAAGGAGTTTTTTATAGCATTTTTTATTATCATTTTATTGGCCATGGGAACTGTAGTGATGTTCCTGCTTTCATTTCTAATATTATCAATATGTGTCCTTTCTCTCTTTTCCATAGTTTGCTTGGCTAGAAATTTGTTGATTTTAACAATCTTCTCAAATAACTAGCTTCTGTGTTTTTTAAAAAAGTATCTCTATTGATTTTATGTTCATAATTTTATTGATTTCTTCTGTAATTCTTATAATTTTTTTCTGCTTACTTTGAATTTAATTTTTTTCTTTTCTAAGTTTCAATGTGAAAACTTAGGTGATTGACTTTAGATTTTTCATCCTTTCTAATATATGAATTCAATGTTATAAATTTCCCTCTAAGCACTATTTTTGCTGCATCTACAAATTTGGATATATTTTCATTTTCATTTGGTTAAAAATAGATTTCTTCTTTGACCCATGTATTATTTAGAGGTATGTAATTTAATATTCATGCATGTAGAATTTTCAATTATCTTTCTGTTATTGGTTTCTAGTTTGTTTCCTTTGTGCTCTGAAAGCAGTCATTGCATGGTTTCTATTCTTTTCAATTTATTAACTTATATTTTATGTCCCAGAATGTGGATTATTTTCATGAATGTTTCATGAGCTTGAAAAGAATGTGTATTATAATGTTTTTCAAATTTATGCTCTAGAAAGCTTTTTAAAAATATATCATTCTTGTCATGTAGTGAATGCCCTAAATAGAAAGTCGACTTTGCTATCTAATTACTGCCCAAAAGAAATGTTGAAGTTCAGTAGTTATAAGTCAAATCATCAGTTTGCATTGAGGTACACTGATAGTCACAGGATTCAGGTCGAAAGTCCTGTATGAAACAAAATAAGTGACTTTGTCACTTGCCGTTTTGCAACTAGTCTGACCTCTGAGAGAATTATTTAATTGCCTAAGCACATGTATCATACAAACGTGTTTTATTGACTTATTTGGTGTGTATGTGGCCATACAACTTTTCCTCCTTTAAAATATTTCCATACTGAAGCTATACTCTAGAAATCAAAAGTTTAAGAAATGTGAACTCACAGTCTTCAATGAACTTGAATTGATGCAAGTTTTTTCTTTTTAGTCGAGTCTAAAGGTAATTTCTCCATCTACCTGCGCACGTCAGTTTGGTAAATGGGCCAAGAGAAGAGTGATCATTTATTTAGGAATGTGTCTCTCTGAGATTCTTTAGTTTTACTGAGAGAATCTGTTTTATCTCCTGTTCTCCTTAGTGAAAAATAACATTACTTTTTTTTTTTCTTTTTATTTCTAGATAATGAACTAATATTTAAGGTATAATTTACTTGAAGTACAATCTGTAGATTACAAATGCAAACCTCAATGACTTTTGAATAATGTATGCACCCATATAACCACCATCTGGTAAAGATATAGAATAGTTTTGTTACCAAAGTAAGTTCCCTAATACAACCCCTTATTCAATCCCTGCAACCATAGTTCTGATTTCTATCACTTTAGCTCAATTTTGCTTATTCTTGAACTATCTATAAACGGAATTAAACAGTAAATACTCTTATATAATAGTATCTGGTTTCTTTTGCTGAAAATCCTTGTTGAAATTTATCTGTTTTGTTGTCAGTACTTTATTATGTAATTCTCTTTCACAATTTCTTTTTTACTATCCTATTATAAATAAAGCTGTTATAAAAATTTTTGTCAAATTTTGTTGATTTTTTTGTATCATGGGTAAAAACCTAGGAGTTTCATGGCTAAATAAGAGGGTAATAGTACATTAATTTTTATAAAAAATTACAAAATAATTTTTCAAAATATTTATAAACTCCCACTATCAGGGTGTCAGAGTTCCAGTTGCTCCACATCTTCACCAATGTTTGGTATTATCAAGCTTTCTAATTTTACTATGAGGGTGAGAATAATGTAGAATCTGATTGTAGTTTTATTCTGCATTTTTGTAATGAACGAAAGTAGTGGATAACTAGCCCTTTATTGTCTGTAAATCTATATAATTTTTTTTTATTCATTATATTCTATCTTTCTGCTTTTATGTGACCAATCTAAACAGAGGGGCCTTTTCCCTAAATGTCCTATTTATTCAAAGAAATAGCTTCAATACTTGTTGATTCTATATATTATATATTGATTCTACTTCATTATTATTTCTACCATAACTTTCGTTTTTTATAATTTTAATTTTATTTTACATTCTGGAGTTACATGTGCAGATTTGTCACATAGCTATATTACATGACATTGATGTTTGGGGCACAGTTGATCCTGTTGCCAGGTACTCAGCATAATATCAAACAGTTTTCCAATACTTGTCCCCTTTCTTCTATAACCCCTCTGGGAATCCCCAGTATCTATTGTTGCCACATTTATGTCAATGACTACCCAATGTTTAGCTCCCACTTATAAGTGAGAATAGGCTGTGTTTGATTTTCTTTTCCCGCAATAATCTGCTGAGGTTAAATGGCCTCCAACTGCATCCACATTTCTGCAAAGAGCACAGTCTCATTCTTTTTTATGGCTGTATGATATTCCGTGTTGTGTATGTACCATATTTTCTTTATCCAATTCACCATTGATGGGCACCTAGGATGATTCCATGTCTTTGCTATTATAAATAGTACTGTGATGAACATATGAGTGAATGTGTCTTTTTGGTAGAACAATTTATTTTCCTTTGGATATGTACACAGTAATGGGATTGGTAGATAGAATGATAGTTCTAAGTTCTTTGAGAAATCTCCAAACTGCTTTCCACTATGGCTGAACTAATTTATATTCCCAACAACAGTGTATAAACATTCCCTTTCCTCTGTAGCCTTGCCAGCATCAGTTGTTTTCTGACTTTTTAATGGTAGTCATTCTGACTGGTATGAGATGGCATCTCATTGTGGTTTTGACTTGCATTTCTATGATAATTAGTTGTGTTGACTATTTATTCATATGTCTGTTGACTGCTTATTTGTCTTTTCTGAGAAGTGTCTGTTCATGCCTATATCCATTATAATGAGGTTATTTGTTTTTTTGCTTGTTGATTTAAGTTCCTCATAGATTCTGGATATTAGTCCTTCATATGATGCATAGTTTACAAATATTTTCTCCCTTTTTGTAGGGTGTCTGTTTACTCTGTTGGTAGTTTCTTTTGCTGTGCAGAAACTCTTTAATGAGGTCTCACTTATCAAATTTTGTTTTTCTTGCCATTGCTTTTAAGGGCTTAGTCATAAATTTTCCCAAGGCTGCAGTCCAGAGTAGTGCTTCTTAGGTTTTCTTTTAGGAGTCTTAGAGTTTGAGCTCTTACATTTAAATCTTTAACCCATCTTGAGTTCATTTTTCTATATAGTGAAAGGTAGGGGTCCACTTTCATTCTTCTATGTATGGCTAGCTAGCTATCGCACAACATTTATTGAATAGAAATTCCTTTCTCCATTGCTTATTTTTGTTTACTTTGTTGAAAATCAGATGGCTGTAGGTGTGTGACTTCATTTATTGTTCTCTATTCTGTTCCCTTGGTTTGTGTGTCTGTTTTTCTACCACTACCATGCTGCTTTTATTATCATAACCTTATCATATAGTTTACAAGTTGAGTAGTGTGATGCCTCCAGCTCTGTTCTTTTTGCTTAGGATTGTTTTGGCTATTCAAGCTCCTTTTTGGTTCCATCTGAATTTTAGAATAGTTCTTTTAGGAGTGTGAAAAATAATATTGATAGCTTGATAGGAATAGCATTGAATCTGTAGATCATTTTGAGCAGTATAGTCATTTCAGTGATATTGATTCTTTCAATTCATAAACCTGGAATGTTTTTCCATTTGTTTGTGTCATCTATGATTTCTTCCATGAATGTTTTGCAGTATTTCTTGTAGAGATCTTTCACCTTATTCATTAGATGTATTTCCAGACATTTATTTTTTTAATGAGATTGCATTCTAGATTTGGGCTTCGGCTTGAACACAGTTGGTGTAGACAAATGTACTAATTTGTGTACATTGATTTTTGTGTCCTGCAACTTTACTGAAGTTGTTTATCAATTCCAGAAGCCTTTTGATGATGTCTTTAAAGTTTTCTAGGTACAGAGTCATATCATCAGTGAAGGGAGGTAGTTTGATTTATTTTCCTATTTGGATGCCTTTTAATTCTTTCTTTTGCCAGACTGGTGTGGCAAGAACTTCCAATATTATGTTGAATAGTAGAGGTAAGAGTGGGCCTTCCTGTTTTGTTCCAGTTCTCAAGGCCATACTTCTAGTGTTTGCCCATTCAGTATAATATTCACTATTGATTTGTCACAGATGTCTCTTATTATTTGAGGTAGTTACTTTGATGCCTATTTTCTTAGAGTTATTATCATGAAGAGATGTCAGATTTTTATTGAAAGCTTTTTGCACATCCAGAGAAGTGATCATATCATCTTTGTTTTTAATTCTGTTTGTGTGGTGAATTGTAGTTACTGATTTTCATGTATTGAACAAAACTTGCATCCCAGAAATGAAGCCTACTTGATCATGGTGAAATAACTTTTGATGTGCTGTTGTGCTCAGCTTGCTACTGTTGAGAATTTTGGGATCTATATTCATAAAGGATATTGGCCTATTGGCCTGTAGTTATTTGTATTCGTTGTGTTCTTGCCAGATTTTGGTATCAGAGTGATGCTGTCTTCATAGAATGTGTTAGGGAAGAGTCACCCATTCTTTTCTTTTCTTTTATTTTTTGAATAGTTTCAGTAGAATTGGCCCCAGATCTTTATTATACGTCTGGTAGAATTTAGCTATGAATTTGTCTGGTCCAGGGCTTTATTTGGTTGGTAGGTTTTTTATCACTGATCGAATTTCAATATACAATATTGATCTATTCAGGCTTCAATTTTTTCCTGATTCTATCTTGAGAGGTTGTATGATTCCTGGAATTTATACATTTCCTCTAGATTTTCTAATTTGTATCCATAGAGGTATTCATAATAGTCTGTGAGAATCTTTTGGATTTCTGTGAGGGCAAATCTTTCTTTGTTTATCCTTTAAAAAAACAACTTTTCAACTTATCGACTCTTTGTATGGATATTTGAGTCTCATCTTTATTCATTTTGGTTCTGATTTTAGTTATTTCTTTTTTTTCTGCTAGCTTTGGAGTTCATTTGTTCTTGATTTTCTAGTTCCTCAGAGTGTGAATTTAGATCACTAATTTGAGATATTTCTAATTTTCTGATGATGCCATTTAGGCTTATAAACTTTCCTCTTAATGTTGCTTTTGCTACGTCCCAGAGATTTTGTTATATTGTGTCTATGTTTTCATGTATTTGATATTTTTTTTTTCTTTTTTCACTTCTTAGTTTCATTGTTTACCCAAATGTCATTCTGGAGCAAGTTGTTTAATTTCTATGTAATTGTGTGGTTTTCAGAGATCTTCTTGGTACATGGCATTTATAGCTTTTATTAAGAAAAGCCACTTTTTGCTTTACCCCTTCTAAAACTCAGTATTAACTTTCAAAATTAATTTTTGCTTAAATGTTAATAAGTACATTTCTTGTCTTTTGTTTCTTTGTCTGGAAGTAAAATGTTTATTTATTCTCAATAATCATAGCTTAATGTTTTACTCCAAACAAAATGTAATACACTGGTTCTTCACTGATTTCCCACTAGGCCTTTTATAAACTTTTATATTATGTATTTTGAAAATATGTGATGAATTTTTATTTGCTATCTTTCAGATGCTAATCATTATCAAAAAGTGTTATGTGCAGAAGAATAACATCTAATTAATTTACTCAATATTAGGCTGAAGTTTTTCATTCTTTTGCTTTGTTAGTAATCTCTTATTCACATAAATGCAATATTTTTTATAAAAGTAAAGAGTCAACAAAAGCCTCAAAAATTAACTTTACTTAATGATCTTAGAAAAAAGTAGTTTCAAATTTCTAGTCATTGTTACACTTAGTTAAAACAATTCTTTTGATGAGTATTCAATTAAATTAACAAACTTTTTTGAGTCTCTATGTATTGGTCAACTGTTCCATGAGTTATGGACATACAGCAAAAAATGGATACTAGGCTACATTTTTGTACTTATATGTTTTTTCTTTTGATAAATAATAATAATTAAAATTAAATTATTTCCAGTAGTGTTTTATAATAATGTCATTTTCTTGAAAACAAGATTGAAAACTATTTCACAATGTAGCCTAATTCTTGTTCAGCTCTGCCATTATAGAGGTCATATTTCTACAATGTTGGTAGCTTCTTTTCGTGTTGGAGTTTTCTGAGGAGCAACTTGACAGATTCAGATGAATGCTGCACAAGTTAGCAATGTGTAAAATAGAATCTATCAAAGGTCAGCCAAAATAAAATGTCATAGATAATGGCCAAAATCTATACATCTTTAATTGTTTGTTGAAATTATAAAACCTAGTATTTACATTTTAAAACCGTGATCCAAGCGATGACACCACAGTTTTACCAGTAAGCTTCACTTTAATCCTCTAAAATGTGTCTAGCAATATAAAAGGCATAAAATGGTATTGATTTGACAGTGAGGTATTCTCATTAACAAGGTGTTATTGAATTTGAATTAATTACAATAATCATCTCTACTCTTCACATTTAAAAAATATTCAATTCTGGCCTGGCGCGGTGACTCATGCCTGCAATCCCAGCACTTTGGGAGGCAGAGGCGGGCAGATCACAACGTCAGGAGATTGAGACTATCCTGGTTAATATGGTGAAACCCGTCTCTACTGAAAACACAAAAAATTAACCGGGCGTGGAAGCTGGCACCTGTAGTCCCAGCGACTCATGAGGCTGAGGCAGGAGAATGGTGTGAACCCGGGAGGTGGAGCTTGCAGTGAGCCGAGATCGTGCCACTGCACTCCAGCCTAGGCAACAGAGTGAGACTCCGTCTCAAAAAAAAAATATATATATGTATATATATATATATATAATATATATGTGTGTGTGTGTGTGTATGCATATATATATATTCAATTCTTCAATAATTTTCTTATCATGTTTATTGTGATACAGTCATATTTAGATAGGCTTTAAAGAGTTGAAAAGTTGCCTAACCAAAAATATATTAGCCACAAAGTCAAATTTATTAGATTGGTAAACTTATTACTAGGATAAAATATGACTTTAAGTTAATATATACTAATTTAAATGTCTTCTTAAATGATATTCTAGGATTTCAGTGGTTTAAAATGCTATTAAATTGGTAATACATCTCATAACATTGATTTGCCCACTTCTGGCACCTAGTCTTTACCAAAAAGAACACAAAAACAAAACAGCTTCTGAGTTTTTTCTCTTTTTATGAGAGTTCAAGGTCAGGGAGCAAAATAACATGAGACTATTACATGTCAGTCTCCGCATCAAACAGTGGGATTCGCTTTCCCCAAGACAGACCCAGATAAGACAAAAGCCATTGACTCTCATCATAGGAAGGTTTTGAATATAATTCTTCTGGTATTATTAAAGAGTAAAACCTTAGGAAAGAAGACCTGACATTAAATAAGGTACTAAAAACAGGTACTATGATTTCTTTCACCAGCATTTTGTAGTTCTCCTCCAAGAGGTCTTTCATCTTTTTGGTTAAATGTATTCATGGGTATTTTATTTTTATGTGGCAATTGTAAATGGGATTGAGTAATTTATTTGGCTCTCAGCTTTAACGTTATTGGTGTATAGAAATGCAACTGATTTTTTATGCATTAATTTTGTATCCTGAAACTTTACTGAAGTCATTTATCAGGTCTAGTGAGGCAGGAGAATAGGGTATGGAGGCAGTGAACGTAAGGCCGATTCATGCTGACTTCCTACAACTAAATCAAATGAAAACTGTTCAGCAATGACAAGAAATATCCTCTCCATTTACATAGGGTGTACACTGAGTAAATGACTTTGTAACTTCATCCTCTGCATTTACATAGGGCATACACCAAGTAACCAGTGGAAACCTCTAGAGGGTATTTAATCCCCAGAAAATTCTGTAAAAGGGCTCTTGAGACCTTATGCTTGGGCCCACTCCCACTCTGTAGAGTGTACTTTCGTTTTTGGTCAATCTCAGCTATTGTTGCTTCATTTTTTCCTTGCTTTGTTTGTGCATTTTGTCAGTTTTTTCTTCAAGATGCCAAGAACCTGGTCACCCTTCAACTGATAACACTAGTTTTTTGGCAGAATACGTAGGATTTTCTAGTTATGGGATAATGTCACCAGCAAACAGAGATAATTTGATTTTTTTTTTCCTATTTGGATGCCTTTTATTTTTTTCTTCCTTGATTGCTCTGACTACATGGATGGAGCTGGAAGCCATTATCCTAAGTGAGATGATTCAGAAACATAAAATCAAATACTATATGTTCTCATTTTAAAAGGAGAAGCTAAACAATGGATACATTGGATATAAAGATGGAAATAACAGACACTGGTGACTCCAAAATGGGAATGGAAGATAATGGAAAGAAATGGTGTAGCTGTGGATTGCTTCTGGCTTTGATGAAAAAATCAGATTTTGACAGGTTGAGATGAGTAAATAGAATTTTACATACAGAGACAAATAGGAGAAAAGTCACAGAAATGTGTAATAGAAATCATGATGTGAATTGCTACATTTAATGCACTCTTTCTGAAACAGTGTTCCGTGTTAACCAAATGATTATCTAATTTAATCCTCACAAAAATTGTGTAAGTCAGGCTGCTATGTTTTTGGTTTAAACCTGGAGAAACTGAAGCTAAACAACTTGCTGAAACCTATATGACCACACATTTAGGGTACAGACAAAGGAATGGTTTGACTTGATTGCTGATTGTGGAAAAACAAAACAAAAATGTCTAAAATAAAATAAAAGGTAGAATTTAGGTCTTGTGAAGGCAAAGATTTAACTTGATAAGTAATAAAACTTTTTAAAATGCTTTCATACATGTCTATGACAAGATTCAATTTCTGCTTAGAAAAGATTAACCTGATATGTAGCAGTTTGGGTTCAAGAATGCAAAAACTTAAGATTGAAAGACCAGTTAGGACACTGCTTTTCTTTTCTTTTTCCACTGTCACTGCCAGTTTGGATAGGCCTTTACCTCCATGGACTACAGAAATAGATTCAGAACTGGTGTCTCTAATTCCAGCTTCTCCTTTCTTCAATATATATTCCTCATTGTCACCAAAGTTAACTTTGTGAAACACTGATACCCTTATGTAACTTTCTTGTGTTAAAAGTTTCAATGGCTTGTCATTATATTCAGAAGAAAAGATCTAATGCTTAGCATGGTGTATGAGGCTCTTTATCATTAAAATAGCTTTCTAGCCCTTTCTCACCTCTCTGCAATCTCCACCCCCCAAAACCATCTCTATATTTAAACATACCAAATGACTGTTTCAGATTTAGACCCTTCTAAGTCACAATGCCTTACATGTTCCATAAGACTACAGGGCTCCTTCTGTAATTGTTTATCTAATAATTCATCCCTAGAGACCCAGCCCCGTCCTAGTTTCCTTGCAGCCCCAGTGCAGGGAGACACTACATTCTCTGAGCTTTCATTTACCATGTCTGCCTTCCACTATTATAACATTTGCTACCTTTTATTTGAGCAGTGTATTTATGTCATCTGTCTTCTGCAATTGACAAATACCTAGAAGCAAGGTGCAAAATCTGCACTGATAATTCAATTTTGGAATTTTTTTTTCTATCAATAATATTGCTCTGCTCAGCTTGTACTTTATGTTAGCCAGGAACAAAAGAAGCAAATATCCCACTCCCCTGTGTATTTCTGAAAGGGGTGATATGTCAGGTCATTCTAGAGTTTATTTGACCATAGTAATTTTCATAATGTAAAATCATTCTGCTTTGTTTAAGATTAGTTAAGACAAATATGGCAGGAATTCTAAAAACAGTGGCTAATTTTTGGTAAGTTTCCTGGGTTTTCCAGGTAAGAGCCAGATAGGGTTAATACTGAGAATTTCAGAGAAACTTTATTTAAAAGAGCAAATGAAATTGTATTTGAGAGTAAGAGTAATCGTGGCTCTTAGTTTTAGTCCAGATGTTGAGTCCAAGAAAAGTATATCAAGAAAAAGGAAGGCATTCAAGTTCAAGCAGGGACGAAGCAAAACAGCAAAGGGAACTTTCCAAAAAAAAAAAAAAAAAAGCAAGAGTAACAGTAGATTGTACTTACAGAGTGCTCTTGCAACCTGAAGGTGCATGTGAGAAATACATTAAGCACCACTTTTGAAGCTGGCATCCTGATGTTCTACATTGAAATGCTTTTTTTTTATTTTCTAAACAGAGAAATCACACACACACACACACACACACCTCTATATGAAATTGTGTTCACTGCATTAAAATATAAAATTTTATAAAAGAAATACCACCAAATGGTAATAGAACCCCAGCATTTGTTTATGTAATGATGAATTTGATAGTTGAGGTTATTACCTTATTTATACAAAAAAATCTAAAATATGTATCCTAAGCTTATTTGTTACAGATGTAGTTTGTGTATTTAGCAAGCTACTGATTTCCAGTAGGTTTTCTTTTTTAATTAAACTAGGAGCTCGAAAGTAGTAATGCAGCTTCAAAAGCTGAACTATATGCTCCCTTCTTACCAACAGGTTCAGCCTGATATTACATTTAAATAAAGAAACACATCTATTTTTCTTTAAAAATTATAGTATTCACTGCTTCTACTAATCAAATGTATAATCATTAACAAAATATTTTTTCAGTCAAGTATTTTTCGGTGTGTATTTTAGGAATACATACATACATTTTTGGCAAATTTCTAGGATTTTATTATCATGAAAAAAAAATCACAGGATGAGAGAGGTGGAGTAGAAAATGTCTCAGTCATTAAGCTATAACCATTTGTATTTTCTAAATAAGAATGGCTCTTCAGTTTTGATTTTTCAGAAGTACTCTACTTCTATTCACCTTTCTATCTTCATCTCTGCTACACCCCATCATCTCCACAATCTATTCCCAAACTATAATGAGCTCTAGTTCACTGCACAATGTACTCTTTCTGGTCTGGAAGGTTTCCTTGCCTGTACTTTAACTTCTCTACTCGAATAGCCCCAATTTTTACTTCAGAACTCAATGAGAGCTCACGCCATCTGGGAAATCTTTCCCTTCCCCCATGGCTCAGGTGAATTGTCATCCTGCACACTCTCATTTTTGTGTGTGTCCTTATAGTTGCATTGCAATGATTCCCAGGACGCTTGCGTGTTAAAATGTGTGACTCTTTCACATGTTTGTGCATAACCTGAGAGCCAGATGAGTGTCTTCTGAACTGCAAAAAATAATGGGCATGGAATAAACACTTAATAAATGAGTTGAATAAGTAAAGATTCTGAGATATATAAATTGAGATGAAACTAAAGGAATCATGCATGCTAAAGATGGAAAGTCGGCAGCACTCTCCTTAAGTTTCTCTACTTAAAACCATTAGAATTTAACTCAGAAGATGAGAGCAAGTGTTTTCAGCATTGGATATTCCTCCGGGGTCACCAACTAGCACCCAGTCAAAATCCACTTCATGTAGATTTTTTGTGCTTTGGCTTGTAAATCTCCACCTCTTTTATCCCCCTCTCTCCCTTCCTTTCTCTCTGAACTGAGAATCAACTTATTTTAGACCTAAGAATTCTAGCTTTAAGTTGCAGCATCAGAAAATTATACAGAAAGAAGAGTTGGAAGTTACTGTCATCCAAAAGTTTAAGAGTTAATTCCTGCTTAAATATTAAGTATCCAAAAGACATGTCATAGCTAGTAGTTTAGTAAAAGGTTGTATTTTGGATACAATTTAAATGTTTTTTATTTATTAGTTTGCATGACGAATCATGCTGTATTGTGTGTGTCTTTGATGCCTTTCTCTAAGATTCCTATTCAATATGAAATATCAAGGGCTAGAAAAAGTATTAATTTAATGCTAATGTTTATTTAGAACCTACTATGTTCCAGGAAGTTTTCTACCATATATTTCAATATTTATTAATACAATTTCCTCTTATTTAAATTTCCCTTTTTACTTTCTTTGGTTAGAACCTATGCATTTGTTTTCATCTAGACCATTGCAAAACTCAAAGCTAGTAAAATCAACCCCTTGTTTAGAAAGTATGCTAATGACTCATCATTGCTATACAAGGATTAGCATACTTTTCTCTGCAAAGAGATGGAGAGTAAATATTTTATGCTTTGCATGTCAAGAGGCATAATTATATTTTAAGGTATTTATATAACACAGTAGTAAACAAATTTCCATATATTTAACATAACAATAATGAACACTTTTTTGTCATACAGGTCTACTAATTAGAATGAATTTCGAAGAATTAAAACTTGGGGTTCAAAAATAGTGTTCTGCATTATCACATCAATTATAAGTGCCTATCTATAAAAACAGTTCTTAGCTTGTGTGCTATACAAGAATAGTCAGTGGACAGAATTTGGCCCATCAGGCATTCGAACAGTGTTCAGTGTCACAGAGTTTTTCATAAGGTTTTTTTCTATCCATCTTTCAGACGTCATTCTCAAGTTTCTTAATATCTCATTTTCTACTAAACCTATGATTAGGAAAAGATCCACATTTTATGGGTCCTGAAAGCTTAAGCAATTTTAGGGGAGGTGAAAGAGGACTTCTTGAGAAAAAAAATGTAAGATTTCAATTTGGTGTGAAAGTGTATATGTACTTGGAATGTGCATGTAAGGTGTAGCAAATTTTAAAAGTTATTTGAATATCTCCCAAATAAGAGAAAACATCTCAACGTTCCAAAAAAAAAAAAAAAAAAAAGTTATGACCTATGTCATACCTTCATGCTACAACTCAAGTAAGTCTAAACATTTGGTAATAATGATACTTGAAAGCCATTTCTACACCAAAATGATGAGCAATATCTAAACAATATGCAGAAATGACCTCCAAGCACATAAACATCTCCCATCAAACAGCGTGTGCCCCCATTCCACTTCCCATTAGTCAAGTAACAAAAATGGCAATAGCCCCTCTGATGCCATTCAGCATGAGGGAAAGTATCACAGAGAAGTCAGAGTAGAGAGAGGAGGTCTTGACTGACTATATCAAAATATGTCAGTTTTGTAACTTTAAAAAATTATAGGAACGAATAAACACAGGGGAATGCAAGGATCTCTCCTGGGTTCTTGGCTGACATTCATGCCAGTGAAAATCCTTGATTCATAAGCTTCTTCCATTAGCCAGAAAATGCATCTCTACCCTGTATCTAGCCATTCCCAAACTGTAGCCATTCCATAAAAATGCCATGTATTTCCTGCTGTTGTGTCTTTGCTTCAGTTTCTCCTTCTGCTATTAATTTGTGTCTTTTTCAAAACATCTAGACTGAGTTAAACTATTTTATCTTGTATAAATTGTAGGAATTATTCTTATGTTTCAGGGATAATTCTGATGGTATCATTACATGTCTTTATCCTCTCCTCCACTACTCTATTTGTATATAGTTTTTATGGTTTCTGGAGCATAACATCTATTCAATGAATATTTAATTTATGCATTGTTCAACACTAAATATGTGAAGAAAGAAAAGATGATAAGAAATTAAAAATAATTGATTATAAAATGTCCTCTGAATAACACTGCTATCAATGTCTCTCTGTGAATTTTGATAGGAATAATTAAATGTTCTGTTAAATTTTAGAAAAAAGGTTTTTTTCTACAAAATAGTATTTATATATTGTATTAAAATGTAGGGAATACATGCATATCTTCTATCGAGGGTTTTTATTAAAAAATTCTTTTTAGGTTAGCAAGTTGAATTTTGTTCTTAAATGTAATACACAATGCAATCTACAGCCTACTAATTTGACTAATGTAATGTTATATTTCAAATAATCTCTAGTGCTTTTCTAATCAAGTTGAGAGTCTTTTTGCAATTTTATAAAAGTGATTTGGCAATTTGATAAAGTAGGTCATCAAAGCTCTGTTTCCAAAATATGTAGCTTCATCAAAGCTATAAAAATTATGTTTCTACATAAAGACATGCAAAATGGAAGAACTGCATTTCTTATAAGTCCCGGGCACTGACTTTTTCTTTTATAATTTAAATTTCATTTACACTAAATAGAGATATAGACGGACACTATTTAAACTTTAATTCATAACTTTCAATATATAATTTTAGTATAGCAAGCATTTATTGATTTTTAAACCAAAGATGGTTAACAAGTATTATTTATATTTCTCGTAGCAATCTTGTCATAGTTTTCCTCCTTTCAAATATGTGAAACTAAGACTTCAATTTAAACAAATTGAAGTTGGAATAAAAAGGATTTTTAGGGGTCTTTTATTTTTTGTGGGTACATAGTAGGTATATATATTTATGTAGTATGTATTTTGATACAGGCATACAATGCATAATAATCGTATTGTGTAATATGGAGTACCCATCCTCTCAAGCATTCATCCTCTGTGTTACAAATAATTCAACTATATTATTTTAGTTATTTAAAAATATACAATTAAATTATTATTGACTATAGTCACCCTATTGTGCTATCAAATACTAGGTCTTATTCATTCTTTCTAACTTTTTCTTTGTACCCATTAACCATACCCAACCCCCAACTACCATTCCCAGCTTCTGGTAACTAACCTTTTACTCTCTATCTCAATGAGTTAAATTGTTTTGAGTTTTAGATACCACAAATAAGTTAGAACATATGATGTTTGTCTTTCTGTGCCTGGCTTATTTTACTTAGCATGATTAATTCCATCCAGTTCTATTCATGTTGTTGCAAAGGACAGAATCTCATTCTTTTTATGGCTGAATAGTACTCCATTATATATAAGTATCACATTTTCTTCTTTTCATTTATCTGCTGTTGAACACTTAGATTGCTTCCAAATGAAAAATATTTATAAAAATCTAAATCTTACATTTGCATTCATTAACACATACTGCCTTCTTTACAGTGACTTCCCATATATTTGATATTTATTGTGTGTTTATGTGTATTTTTATATATGCAGATATAGATAAAATAAACACATTAATATATGAAAAGTATAATTACTGTACAATTTCTGAGAATAATAAGTACTTCCTTTTTCTCCAGGTTCATAGTCCAGGAGTCTAAAACATGCAAGAATTAGGAACAAATGTATTTCCATGTAGGTTAATTCCTGAGAATGCATCTCTTAACTCTGTCTTGGTATTGCATTGTATCCTCTAATCACACCTGATTGGAGAAAGTCATGGCCACTAGACACCTAGACAAACTGAGCTTTACATATTCTATTTAATACCTACTGACTTAGAATAAGATACTTAACCTCTAAGATACTTAACCTCTCAGATCCTCATTTTTTTGATATGTATAATGGATAACAATATCTTAATTACAAGGTAGTTTTAAACTAATAAAATAACATTTAGACCACTAAGACAATTTCCTGAAATAATTCCAAGTAACTTCAGGCCGGAATGAGAGATAGACTGGTCCTTCACACATCAAAAATAGCATGCTAATTCTCTCTAATAAAATTAAAACACTTTATTTGTTTATCCTGAGATTGCATCTTCCTCAATAAGACAAAACTGATTATGGGTTTTAAGAAGCACTATAAAATTTGGACTTAAAAAAAGATATTCTACTAAGATATTTGTGACAGTAAATTGATTTCCCTTTTTCTCCATGCTGCAAAAGAATATCCAAGAGCTGAGATCCCACAGACTTCAAAGCAAGTGTATACTTGCATTAACTGAGCAATGTGCAGGACAAGATAAGAAATGATCCCTTTGATCCCTTTGATTCTATAAATAGAGGACTACAGACAGCCAAACAAGTTTGAAATTCATTTATCTATTATTTTTAAATGTCATATATGAAGATTCAACCATATTGATATAAATGATATAAATATTAATCTCATGGAAATATGTAAATAAATATTTAAATGCCCTCAAGTGAACAAAATTAAGAAAGTAAGTTCACGTGATTTTCTCTATTATATATGAATTACAAATGTCATAAAATTTTTGGTGTCATAAACAGATAAATTCTTCTGATAAAAATCTTCTCATCTGAGTGAACTTAAATTGTTAAGGTTTCTTTTCAAAAAACCGTATATATAGAACTCTTTGATCTTCTGACATTTTGTATATTTAATTCACACAAACTGTGATAAGGCATTATCAGCCTGATTTGATAATTATTATAATACAAGGGTGTGTCCTTTTGAAAAAAGCTGTCTCACTCTCCCCTAAGGAATATTGGAATGATACGAATATTGAAATTAATTATGTTTTGTTTCTCATTTACAGTCTGTCGTAAAATGAGAAAAATGATAGATTGGTAAATGATGATAAGGATTTTATATACATATCTTTACACACACACATGTACACAGATATATAGTGAATTTTCAATATAAGAACTGTGCTTTCATAGATTTTATTCTATATATTTTTGAGTTTAAATTGTTTTTCTTTTTTGAAATTATATTTAATTAGTACATAATGGTTAAGTGCATATGTATGTGTCTTTTTAAATTTTATTATTTAATTTCTTTTTACTTTAAGTTCCAGGATACATGTGCAGAACATGCAGGTTTGTTACATAGGTATACATCTGCCATGGTAGTTTGCTGTACCTATCAACCCATCACCTAGCCCTGCATACAGTAGCTATTTGTCCCGATGATCTCTCTCCCTTTGCTACCCACCCCAAAGGGGTCCTCATACGTGTTGTTTCCCTCCCTGTGTCTGTGTGTTCTCCTTGTTCAGCTCCCACATATGACTGAGAACATGTGGTGTTTGGTTTTCTGTTCCTGTGTTAGTTTGCTGAGGATGATGGCTTCCAACCCCATCCATGTCCCTGCAAATGACATGATCTCATTCCATTTTGTGGCTGCATGGTATTCCATGGTGTATGTGTACCATATTTTCTTTATCCAGTCTGTCATTGTTGCTCATTTGAGTTGGTTCCATGTCTTTGCTATTGTGACTAGTGCTGCAATAAACATTCATGTGCCTGTATCTTTAAAATAGAATGATTTATATGCCTTTGGGTTTACACCTACTAATGGGATTGCTGGGTTGAATGGTATTTCTAGTTCTAGATCCTTGAGAAATAGCCACACTCTCTTCCACAACAGTTGTACTAATTTACATTCTCACCAGCAGTGTAAAAGCATTCTTATTTCTCCACAGCCTCTCCAGCCTGTTGTTTCTTGACTTTTTAATACTCACCATTCTGATGGGTTTGAGATGGTATCTCATTGTGGTTTTTATTTGCACTTCTCTAATGATCAGTGATGTTGAACTTTTTTCATATGTTTGTTGGCCGCATGAACATCTTCTTTGAGAAGTGTCTGTTGATATCCTTTGCCCACTTTTTGGTGGGGTTATTTGTATTTCACTTATAAATTTGTTTAAATCCCTTGTAAATTCAGGATATTAAGTCCTTATCAGATGGGTATATTGCAACAATTTTCTCCCATTCTGTAGGTTGCCTGTTTGCTGTGATGATAGCTTCTTTTGCAGTGCAGAATCTCTTTAGTTTAATTAGATCCCATTTACCAATTTTAACTTTTGTTGCAGTTGCTTTTTGCAATTTTGTCATAGAATCTTTATCCATGCCTATGTCCTGAATGGTATTGCTTAGGTTTCCTTCTAGGGCTTTTATGGTTTGGGGTTTTACATTTAAGCTCTTAATCTATCTTGAGTTTATTTTATATAAGGTATAAAGAAGAGGTCAAGTTTCAGTTTTATCCATATGACTAGCCAACTTTCCCAGCACCATTTATTAAATAGGGAATCATTTCCCCATTGCTTGTTTTTGTCAGGTTTGTAGAAGATCAGATTGTTATAGATGTGTGGTCTTATTTCTGAGGTCTCTATTCTGTTCCATTGGTCTATATGTCTGTTTTGTTAACAGTACCATTCTGTTTTGGTTACTGTATCCTTGTAGTATAGTTTGAAGTCGGGTAGTGTGATGCCCCCAGCTTTGTGCTTTTTGCTTAGAATTGTCTTGTCTATGTGGGCTATTTTTTATTTCCACATGAATTTTATAGTAGTTTTTTTCTGATTATATGAAGAATTTCAATGTTAGTTTGGTGGGACTAGCATTGACTGTATAAATTACACAGTATGGCCATTTTCACAATATTGATTCTTCTTATACATGAGAATAGAATGTTTTTCCATTTGTTTGTGTTCTCTTTTATTTCCTTGAGCAGTGGTTTGTAGTTATCCTTGAAGAGATCCTTTGTGTCCCTTGTTAGCTGTATTCCAACGTATTTCATTCTCTTTGTAGCAATTGTGAATGCGAATTCATTCATGATTAGCCTCTTTGCTTGTCCATTGTTGGTGCATAGAAATGCCTGTAATTTTTGCTCATTGATTTTTGTATCCTGAGACTTTGCTGAAGTTGCTTATTAGCTTAGGGAATTTTTGGGCTGAGATGATGAGGTTTTCTAAAGATAGGATTATGTCACCTGCAAACAGAGATAATTTGACTTCCTCTCTTACTATTTGAATATGCTTTATTTCTTTCTCTTGCCTGATTGCCCTAGCCAGATCTCCGAATACTATGTTGAGTAGGACTGGTGAGAGAGGGCATTCTTTTCTTGTGCCAGTTTTCAAAGGGAATGCTTCCAGCTTTTGCCTATTCAGCATGATATTGGGTATAGGTTTTTCATAAATAGCTCTTATTATCTTTAGATATAGTCCATCAATGCCTAGTTTACTAAGAGCTTTAGCATGAGGAAATGTTGAATATTATCTAGAAAAGGCCTTTTCTGCATCTATTGAGATAATCATCTGGTTTTTGTCATTGGTTCTGTTTATGTAATGGATTATGTTTATTGATATGCATATGTTAAACTAGCCTTGCATTCCAGGGATGAAGTCAACTTGATCGTGGTGAATAAGCTTTTTGATGTGCTGCTGGGTTCAGTTTGCCAGTATTTTATTAAGGATTTTTATATTGATGTTCATTAGGGATATTGGCCTGAAGTTTTATTTTTTTCTTGTGTCTTTGACAGGTTTTGGTATCAGGATGATGTTGGCCTCATAAGATGAGTTATGGAAGATTCTCTCCTTTTCAATTGTTTGGAATTGTTTCAGAAGGAAAGGTACCAGGTCCTCTTTGTACCTCTTGTAGAATTTGACTGTGAATCTGTCTGATCTTGGGCTTTTTCTGGTTGGTAGGCTATTTATTACTTCCTCAATTTCAGAACTTGTTACTGGTCTATTCAGGGATTCAACTTCTTCCTGGTTTAGTCTTGGGAGGGTGTATGTGTACAGGAATTTATCCATTTTTTCTAGATTTTCTAATTCATTTGCATAGATGTGTTTATAGTATTCTCTGATGGTAGTTTGTATTTCTGTGGGGTCAGTGTGATATCTCTTTTATTATTTTTTATTATGTCTATTTGATTCTTTTCTCCTGTTTTCTTTATTCGTCTAGCTAGTGGTCTATCTATTTTATTAATTTCTTCAAAAAAGTCTCTTGAGTTCATTGATTGTTTGAACAGTTTTTTGTGTCTCTTCTTCAATTCCACTCTAATTTTAGTTATTTCTTGTCTTCTGTTAGTTTATTTATTTGTTTGCTCTTGTTTCTCTAGTTCTTTAATTATGATATTAGGGTGTCTATTTGAGTTCTTTCCAGCTTTCTGATGTAGGCATTTGGTGCTAAAAATCCCTTTTAACATTGTGTCCCAGAGATTCTGGTACATTTTTTCTTTGTTCTCTTTGGTTTCAAACATCTTCTTGATTTCTGTGTTAATTTCATTATTTACCCAGGAGTCATTCAGGAGCAGGTTGTTCAGTTTCCACATACTTGTGTGGTTTTGAGTGAGTTCTCAAATCCTGAGTTCTAATTTGATTGCACTGTGGTCTGAGCGACTGTTTGTTTGTTATGATTTCATTCTTTTGCATTTGCTGAGGAGCGTTTTACTTCCACTTATGTGGTTAAGCACTGAAAAGAATGTATATTCTGTTGATTTGGGGTGGAAGGTTCTGTAGATATTTATTAGATCTACTTGATTCAGAGCTGAGTTCAAGTCCTGAATATTTTTGTTAATTTTCTGTCACATCGATCTTTCTAATATTCACAGTGGGGTATCCCACTATTATTGTGTGGGAGTCTAAGCCTCTTTGTAGGTCTCTAAGAACATTTTTACGAATTTGGGTGCTCCTGTATTGGGTGCATATATGTTTGTGATAGCTAGCTCTTTTTCTTGAATTGATCCCTTTTACCATTATGTAATTCCTTTCTTTGTCTTTTTTGATCTTTGTTGGTTTAAAGTCTGTTTTGTCAGAGAGTAGGATTGCAACCTCTGCTTTTTCTGCTTTCCATTTACTTGGTAAATTTTCCTTCATCCCATTATTTTGAGCCTATGTGTGTCTTTGCATGTGAGATGGGTCTCTTGAATACAGCACACTGATAGTTCTTGACTCTATCCAATTTGTCAGTCTGTATCTTTTAATTCAGGGCATTTAGCCCATTTACATTTAAGGTTAATATTGTTATTTGTGAAATAGATCCTTTCATCATGATGCTAGCTGGTTATTTTGCATGTTAGTTGATGCCATTTCTTCATAGTGTTATTGGTCTTTATATTTTTATGTGTTCTGCAGTGGCCAGTACTGGTTTTCCATTTCCATATTTAGTGCTTCCTTCAGGAGCTCTTGCAAGGCAGGCCTAGTGGTAGTGAATTCCCTAGGTATTTGCTTGTCTGGAAAGGATTTCATTTCTTCACTTATGCAGCTTAGTTTGGCTGGATATGCAATTCTGGGTTTAAAATTCTTTTCTTTAGAATGTTGCATATTGGCCCCCACTCGCTTCTGGCTAGTGGGGTTTCTACTGAGAGATCTACTATTAGTCTCATGGGCTTCCTTTTTAGGTGACCTGGCCTTTCTCTCTGGCTGCCTATAACATTTTTTCCTTCATTTTGACCTTGAAGAATCTGATGATTATGTGTCTTGGGGTTGACCTTCTTATGGAGTATCTTAGTGGGGTTCTCTGTATTTCCTGAATTTGAATGTTGACCTGTCTTGCTAGGTTGGGGAAGTTCTCCTAGGTAATATCCTGAAGTGTGTTTTCCAACTTGGTTCCATTTTCCATGTATCTTTCAGGTGCTCCAATCAGTCATGGGTCTGATCTTTTCACATAGTCCCATAGTTCTCTGAGGTTTTGTTCATTCCTTTCATTCTTTTTTTCTCTAATCTTTTCTGCTTGCCTTATTTCAGCAAGATAGTCTTCCATCTCTGATGTTCTTTCTTCCACTTGATTGATTCAGCTATTGATATTTATGTATGCTTTATTAAGATCTTGTGCTGCATTTCCAGCTCCATCAGGTCATTTATATTCCTGTCTAAACTAGTTATTCTAGTTAGCAGCTCCTGTAACCTTCTGTCAAGGTTCTTAGCTTCTTTATATTGGGTTAGAATATGTTCCTTACCTCAGTGAAATTATTACCCACCTTCTGAAGCCTACTTCTGTCAATTCAGTCATCTCATTCTCTGTCCAGTTCTGTGCCCTTGCTGGAGAGGTATTGCAATCATTTGGAGGAGAAGAGGCACTCTTGCCTTTGGGGTTTTCAGTTTTTTTCTTTGATTCTCATCTTCATGAGTTTGTCTAGTTTTGATCTTTGAGGGTACTGTCCCTTGGATGAGGTTTTTGTGGGATTTTTTTGTTGATGCTGTTGTTGCTTTCTGTTTATTTGTTTTACTTTCAATAGTCAGGTCCATCTTCTGTAGGGCTGCTGTTGTCTGCTGGGGGTTCACTTCAGGCCCTATTTATCTAGTTCACTCCAGCATCTGGAGATGTCACTTGAGGAAGATGGAGTGCCTGCTTATTACTCTGGGGTCTCTGACCTTGAGGGGCACAGACCTGATGCCAGTAGGAATGCTCCTGTGTAGGATGTCTTACGACCCCTGTTGGGGGGTCTCACTCAGCTGGGGAGCATGGGAAGCAGGTCCCATTTAAAGAGGCACTTTGGCAGCCCCTTGGTGGAGGGCTTGTGGTGTGCTTGGGGAAACTCACTTGTCTGGGCTGCCCAGATTCCTCAGAGCTAGCAGGAGGAAAGACTAAATCTGCTAGTCTGCAGAGAGTATAGCCACTTCTCCCCCTAGGGACTTAGGCCCAGGAAGATCAGAGTTCTGTACCTGAGCTCCTGGCTAGAGTTGGAGTGCCTGTAGGGAGCTCAGATGGCTTAGACCACAGGCAGCTGCAGCAGTGGAGATGGCTGCCTCTCCCCCAGGGAAATCTCAGACTTAGACAGATTCTAGCCAAATGGGTGTTGAGAATATGCGGGACTCCGTGATTGGGCCCAAGGCCCCAGTGGCATGGGCTCCTGAGTGGGTTCTTCCAATCTATGGGTTGCACAGTTCTGTGGAAAAAGTTGAGTTTTCCAGGCTGTGTAGCATGCTCACTCACCGCCTCCCTTGGCTGGGGATAGGGGTTCTGTTGCCCCGTGTGGCTCTCAGGTGGGCTGCTGCATCACACTACTCTTCCTTCCTCCTCATGGGTCAAGCCTGTTGCCTCATCAGCCCTAATGACAGAACCTGGAAACCTTGGTTGCCGGTGTAGGATTTGCACACTGTTCACTGTTTTGGATTTTTCTATAGGAGTCTCTGATCACTGCTGCTTCTAGTTGGTCACCTTGGCCCCACCTCCCCATGTGTGTCTTTTAACATTTTTATTTGGTTCAATAAAATGTTTGCAAACTAATGTCTCATAATTAAAGAAAAAATACTGATCTGTGAAATGTATCAGATTGGTGGGTGTAGTGCCTGCTCTGGCACAGCACCCAGATCCTCTGTTTATAGCCCAGGCACTCATTCCTCCAGCTACCAGATGTTGTTGGCTACTGACAGCTCACAGCTAAGTCTCTCTCAAGAAGTTGGCTTGACCTGAAGTGTTTTGCCTTGTCCAGTGCCACAGCTCCTCCCTGAGAGCACCTTTAACCTAATGACTAGTCCATATTAAGATACAAAGGTCTGGTCCCCTTGCCTCAATGAGAACATAACTAAAGATCCATTCTTGCTGCAGAGCTCATTTTAGGATTGGCAAAGGCTTCTGTTGAATCCATGTCTTGCAACTTCATTACAGCTAACCTTATCTCTCTGCTAGTGCAACTGGCCCCGTTAGAGGTACTCTTCCAGAGAGAATTTTCCAATAATTGACCTGCATAAAAATCTCATCCCTAGAGTCTTTTTTTGTGGCAAATTGATTTCAGATAGGAGTATTGTTTTAGAGGTTACTCTAACCATGACATCATTGCCAATGAATATTATCCCAGACAATGACAAGCAATATTCAATTATAAAGCTAATGTAATAATTCACTCTGATAAATGATACTTTATGATAATTTGTGACTTAACCATTACGAGTGACAATGAGTGTGAACTTGTAAGATCATAACTAATTTATAGCTTAAGAAATAAGTGATAGCATTATAGCAAATACTTCCTATATGCAACATGATTATACATTATCTTTATTCATTGCTCATTACAAACTTCTGGTGATGAGAAAATCAAAAGTTTATATTAAGCTATTTGTTCAAAATAATTTATCAAGGCCAACATTCAAACAAAGGTTTGTCTTCTAAAATCTTCATATACTGTGAAATTTTTGCCAAAAGGGCTGTAAAACTAGATGAGAACAAATAAGTAGGCCTTTATTGGTAACACTTGTGGTGTGTGCAAGAAGAAATTATTGGTAAGAAAAATAGATGCAGCTGTACTGAAAGAGTAGGATCCATGAGGAAAGTCTTCCTAAAGAGTTCCAGAAGAAAAGTAAATATCATTAGAATGATTCACATCAGAAAAAAGTGGTACAGCTCATGGCAGTAACTCCCAATGCAGAGCTGTTGGTGACTTTATGGCCTCAGCCAAGGGTTAAGAGAAATTGTGAGTAATTTTCATAACTAGTATTAATTAATGCTACTTATATGTAGTTGCTAAAAAATATTTTACCTACTGTATAATTAAAGAACTTTCAACTGGGAAAGAACTGTATCATTTAATTTA
Source organism: Rhinopithecus roxellana (assembly GCF_007565055.1). NCBI lineage: Eukaryota > Metazoa > Chordata > Mammalia > Primates > Cercopithecidae > Rhinopithecus > Rhinopithecus roxellana. The sequence continues at coordinate 37,045,136 of NC_044558.1, forward strand.
AAACATGTAGTCCAGAGTTTGAGAATGGATTCTGAGTAAAGATAATTTTTATAATCTCTCAACCGAGGCATACCACAAATATTCTTAAAGTGTCCTTAATGACTGTCATTGGTAATATGAGTTGTATTTTTTTTCAATTTAGATGTAATTTTGGCAGCCTTACAAGTTGTTAGAATGTGCTAATCCATGTCATTATTATATTTAAAACAGCACTAAGAAAAAAGAACATTTTCTATGTAATTAATAAAAAAGCAACTTCCAATGAGCTATTTTTGAAAGAGTTTTTATGTTAACAGAATGTGAGAAAATGGTGAATATGGTTGGGGGGTATCCTGTAAGGTTTCTTTGTATTTGTATAAACCAATCAACCATAAACAAAATGCTCTGCTTTCTTTCATGTAGTTTTTGAAAGTGCTTCAGATTTAATTTTGTTTCAAAGCACTTAAAAGAAATCCTTGTTACAAGCACAGATACTTTTAACACTTCAGATTAACATAAAGTCTATTATGGCCACAACTGGAAGCCACAAAAATACGAATCTTAGACACCAGAAAAATGTTTTACTAATGATGTTTTCCTCTTGAAAAATTACACCAAAATCTATAAGATTTTTAGTTCAGATTTAAAATAAAGCTAGTACTTGCTCTATGACATGTTCAGGTACAAGTTTGGGGATGAAGATATATGTAGAGCATGAATTTTGTGGTCAATTGATCAAAGCACAATTGTACTATATATATATATAATTGTACTATATATTATACAATTGTACTATATATGATATAAATATAAATATAAAAAGCACAGTTGTATTATATATATAATTGTACTATTTATATATACACACATATATATAAAAGATGCATTTATGCTTTGGAAGCTTTGACAACATGACTAAGTGAGAAAGAATTCAATGAGAAAATTAGCTCAGATTATGGCACAAAGAACTAACCAGAAAGCAATGAACCTTAGAAAGGGACCTGTTTATTGTTGATAACACCTATAATGTCCCAAAAGTGAGGCTCTATATATATGCAAGTGTTTCAGAAAGAGGTCATTTTAGGATGTAGTTTTATTAGAGTATGGTATAGAAAGACTGAAGATAGCTAGAAAAAAGGGGAGTCTGACATAAATAATTTTCTGGAATGAAAATATCCTAGGTGATAGAGTAGACTTTTGGTAGAGGGGAAGGGTTAATTAACAGCTGGATTTGATAAGAACCACGTGCCACTTGCTGCTCCCCACAAGATCAGAGGGGATCTGTAACACAGAAGGGAGAGCTCCAGACATGTGGACATTAGCTGGAATATCTAGCACCAGATATATAAGTGAGAGACACTTTCTAGCCAGAAGAGAGCGGGGATAAAAGAGTAGGAAGAGCCTTCTCAAAGACTATTGTGTGAATTAGGATGACAGATTGAATGCTGTGCTTATACATATTCATGCCTTCATTCAACATGTATGTTTTGTGTCAGGCACTATTATATAGTAGGGACACAGACAAAATTATTTACCCTCATAGAGATTACATGCCAGTGAGATGGACAGTAAAAAAGTGAATATATAAAAAATATACATTTTATTAGGTTGTGATGGATGCTAACAAATAAAATGAAACATAGCAAGTCAATAAGTATTATGGGAGATAATTGTATTTTTCTATAGGGTGGCCAGAGTAGGCCTCAAAGAGGAGATGACATTTGAGCAAAATCTAAAAGTAGTTGAAAGAGAGTCATGTAAATATGTGCAGCAAGAGAATTCCAGTTAGACAAACAGCCAGGGCATCTGACTTCCTAAAGAGAGGGCGACTCCAGAGGGTACAACTGTAAAGGAATGAGGAAAATGTAAAAGAGTGAGAAATAAAGTCAGGGATACAGGAAGGTTATGTAGGTTATTGCAGATCATCATAGAGATTTTGAAATTTAGTATTCTAGAAAATTAAGTAAAATACCAATGCATTTTGTATACAAACAGTACTATATTTGGCATCTATGTCTTAAGATCATTTTCTTTCAAGAGACACATGTCATGCCCCAGCATAATCAGTATTCCATAAGCTACAAATACCCACTGCCTATCATTCAATAAACAGCTGAGTAACAGGGTACAGTTAGTTCTTAATGAACCCTTAACATAGAGTTTTCATTCTCCTGTGATTTATTGCTAAACTAGCAGGAGGTATGATATAATAAACAGTTTGCCTAGATTCAAGCTGCAGTTTTGCTTCTGTGTACCATCTATGTAATTTTGAGGTAAGTACCTCATACCTTTATCTACAAAATGGAAGTATACTGTATGTATACTTTAAGCATTAAAATGTAAATATGGGAATCAACACCATTTCTTTCACACAGTAAATGTCTAATTAATGTTGTCATTATATTATCATTATTAAAGCATTAACATACCAAATTGTCAAAAAACATAACATATTTGTGAATAAAATGTGCCCTCATTAGTAACCTCTTCTGCTGCCAAAACATCTTTTCTGATGCTGCGGCATGTTTCTGAAAAATCAAAAATGAAAATAAACTTGGGCCGACAGTGAACTTTTTGTTGATTTGAAGTTTTGCACTCAAAAACAGACTTGCCCGTAGCTGCTAAAGATGTATTTCTTGCAAACTCCTCTTACACATATTTATTAATTCAGACAGATTTCCTCTGGTTTCTGGCCTGTGTGCCTCTTCTTGTAAACAGAGCTACAGATGGTTATGACAAGTTCTTGTTTGTGCATATCGGAGGGCATGCTGGGTGGCAAATTGCACTCTTGTTTTTCTCAAGTAGATTTCAGTGAATTTTGTTCCTCTTTCATTTTTCCCCATGATAGGGCATCATATGGCCCATAGTGAATAAATGTAAATCTAAAGTAGCACGGGCACAAAATAAGGTGCCAGTAAAATAACTTTTCTATTGTATCAAGTTTTAATAAGGCTTGTAATTGGTTTTGGTTGCCAAATATATGGGTCAGTGAAAATAATGTTGGAAGTGTATTAAATGCAATTCAGGAGGCTATTTTAGAACTCAGTGTAGTGAATTTTGCTGCTATCAAAGAACAAGTAGTAGAGATGGCATTTCACTGGTGTCATTGTGCAGCCATTTGATTGCAAACCTTGATGTGTGTTAAGAGCCAACACAGAGGAACTATTCTCAAATTTATGAAATGTAAATGACTCTTGGATAAATAAGATGGTAGAGAGCAATTTACCCACAACTTTATGTTTACTATATCATTGATACTGAATTAACTATATTAATAGTTGAATTGGAAAATAGGTAAGCTCAGAAAATGCTATAGAGTCACATAAAGGCTAACTTCTAGCACTGGGCCACCAGGTAGGTATTTTTGAAGGGCTTGACTTTATATTCTGCTGCTAAGGAAAGATAAAACATTTCAGTAGCAAACTCAAACTCCTTCCCTTTACTGGTCCTTTTTCTAATACTAGTTATTTGCAAGTAAATTATGCCAAGGAGGACTCAAAATAGATCAGACTCAGCATTGTAAGCAAATACATGAGATAACAGTGTGAATTGAAGGTTTTATTCCTAGGGAACCATGCAGAGTGCATGGAATAAGGCATGTGAATTGAAAGTAATCTCCTTCTGCAATTCTACTTGATTTCCTTAATGCATTTGACACACAACTTTTAACTGAAGCTCAGTAAAGTTTACATACATATCAGAAAATTATCACATTTCACAACAGTGCAGGATACCAACTGATTACTGCTACTTTCTCCCCTGTCTTGTGAAATAGAGACTGAGAATGCAAAGCTACAAGATATTGACAGCAAAGATGAAAATTAGAATTGAGAATTTTTAATTTAGATTTTATATTCATCTATTAATGCAGTGCTTACCACTGAAGAAATTGAACAAAAATCCATAATACATTCCATAAACTTTCACATATAAATCATTATAACTTTCAAAAAACTTGAAAAAAATTTACATATTTATCTATTTTTTTCCTTCCACAACGAGGGCTCCAGTACTACCAAGTTTCAGGTTCATACATTAGTTGCTCTTGAGCAATGTGAGTGCAAATAAATGCTGGGGGGATTTTTGTCTGTGTGGGAAAATTAACTTTCACTCTCATCTAAGTACAGAGAAAAAAATAGTTACTAAATTGATTTTGTCTAAACTTTTCAAAATATTAACCTTTAGCCTGAGAAGAAAAGAAGAAAATTTCCGCTCAAAAAATATTTTTTTCGTAAAGTTATAAGTTAGTGAGATAAAGATTCAAGTTCTAAATCACTTTTAACCTTAAATTCAGTATTCACTATCATGAAGATTGATACGTTAGAATAATATTTTTTATTAATCTCAGAAATGATAAAAATGAAAGGAAGAAGAAAAATAGCTAGTGCAGCCAAAAGCAGCAGAAAATTTGAACTAACGTAAGTGTTTTAAAAAATAATATAATCTAGTTTTGAGAAAGGTTATAGAACAGGGGAAAATGAATTTTTAGACTAAAATATTATTTTACTCTAAAAAGCACATAGGATAAATAATTAGAACACTAGTCAGTTTTTATTCAATAACTCAAAAAACTCATATATCTATTAGTCACTGATTGCAAAACACTGGAAAATATACAAAATATTTTTAAAGTATAGATAATGTATGATGATAGAAACTTTGCTGAGCAGACGCTATTAGAGAATATAGATAAAAGCAAAACAATCATATTTTAAAAATTAAATAGCTATAAAGCACTGTATTTCCATACCCATGAATAATGCAACTGTAAAGGACGTCAAAAACACTCAAGTTCTGTGTTTCTTAATATAGTTTTCTTGGCATTTTAGCTAGGCCTTTATTATATTATCTGTTTTATGCTTTATGAAACTGAGGTGTTACACAATTCAATGAAATTGACAGCAAATATGAAATCATTCATTGGGAGAAACCATCTTGAATCTTACAAATAGTTAGTTCCCCTAGTTATCTTGTTAACTGTCAATAGTGTACCAGAGTCACAGAGAAAACAAGAACAAACAAAATATGCCCTTTTTGTCTAAATGCCCTACGTAATAGACCTCTTCCAAGTTAAGACCAATTGAAGCTAGTCAAAATTCCTTCTTCCACAGATGAGAAAACTGAAACCCAGAAAATTGAACTTTTGTAAACTGTTTTAACCCCACCCCACTCCCCACAATATTTGATAACACTGTTATATTTAGATATCACATACATTAACTATACTTCAAATTTTGTACAAATTCTGAGTTATCAGGGTTAGAGTTAATCATCCCTTTCCCCTACATATTTTTTCAACTGTACTAGAATATAAGAAATGAATAGTAAACTGTAAATAGTGATAAATAAACCAAGAAATATAACCATTTTGTTTTTAACTTTATTTTACACCTACTTATGCCTAGTGTTCCATTATTGGAACACTAAGCTTGTGGGAGTTATTTATATCCTACTGCTCAAGGTCATCACCAAGGTTTGATTTTTAACACACAAAAAATTTGCAACCTCTGACATAAATGGGTTAATTTATTGTTATTGTTAAGATTTCATGTCTCCAGCAAAGTATAAAACAATTTAAAATGTATACTTAAATGTAATTTTTAAGATGCAAAATGTCATATAATTATTAGATATCTTAAAATGTAGATAATGACATAAGTAATGAAAATGAATTAGCATATTTTTAAATTATCAATGGGTTTCAAATTTTTAATGATGATAAAGGACTTGGAATTTAATTAAAAGCATCTTAGAAAAGTCTAGTATTGACCTAGATGCAGAATTCAGAATATTTTAATTATCTTTATGTTCCTGTGTTTCAACTCATGAACTCCAGCCTCCAAATGCCTAAGTTTGAGGAACACTTAACTTTGACCAACAGAGGAAAGTATATTGAATTTCTGGGACCTAAACTTTGGTATCAGGGGCAAAGATTAAAATTTAAATTGTTTCTTTGGATTCACAGCATATCATTATCATTCGTTTTGTTTGTCTTTCTTCAGAATGGTTATTTAGGGATCAAATGATAAAATTCTTCCTTTTCTTGAAGCTTAATCCCCACATATTTTCCTTTCCATTCTTCCTCCACACATACTTATCAAAAGATATCCAACATTACATTGGACTAACAGATAGGACCCTGCCTATTAAGAATTTCTTCCCAGTGCCATCTGCCTACCTCATAGATTTCTGAATACTCATGTCCCTTTGTTTCCTTGGATATAAGCAAAAAGAACAGATCTGGAGACATCACATTACATCAATTCAAACTACACTATGTGGCTATGTTTAGCAAAACAGCATGATACTGGTATAAAAACAGGCATAAAGATCAAGAAAACAGAATAGAGGATCAAGAAATAAAGCCAAATCCTTACAGCTAATCAATCTTCAACAAAGCAAACAAAAACATAAAGTGAGGAAAGAACACTCTATTCAATAAATGGTGCTGGGATAATTGGCAAGTCACATATAGAAGAATGAAGCTGAATCTTCATCTCTCATACAAAAATCAACTCAAGATGGACCAAATACTTAAATCTAAAACCTGACTATAAAAATGCTAGAAGATAACATCAGTCAAACTTTTTCTAGAAGTTAGTTTATGCAAAGAGTTTATGACCAACAATCCAAAAGCAAATGCAATAAAAACGAAAATAAATAGATGGGACCTAATTAAACTAAAAAGCATCTGCACAGTAAAAGAAATTATCAACAGAGTAAACAGACAACCTGTAGAATGGGAGAAAATATTTGCAAACTCTGCATATGGGAAAGGACTGATATCCAAAATCTATAAGGAAGTCAAATCAGCAAGAAAAATACATTTTAAGCCATCCTTAATTCATTTTCATACTGCTATAAATGCCCAAGACTGAGTAATTTATAAAATAAGGAGGTTTAATTGACTCACAGTTCAGCCTAGCTGGGGAGGACTAGGGAAACTTACAATCATGGGGGAAGGTGAAGGGGAAGCAAGGCGCCCTCTTCCGGAGGAAGCAGGAAGGAGAGTGAAGGGGGAAGAGCCCCTTATAAAACTATTAGATCTCATGAGAACTCACACCACGAGCAAAGCCTGGGGGAAACCAGCCCCATGATTCAATTACCTCCACCTGGTCTCTCCCTTAATACATAAGTATTATGGGGTTTATAATTCAAGATGAGATTTTAGTGGGGACACAAATCCTAACCATATCACCATTCAAGAGAAACCCAATCCCGGGATCCAATTACCTACCACCAGGCCGCACCTCCAAAATTAGGGATTACATTTCAATGTGAGACTTGGGCGAGGACAAACATCTGATTATACTACACTTAAAAAGAAAAAGCAAACTCTCAGAGAAGAATAGAGATTAGCAAATCCATTCCCGGTTTTTAGACACCAAAGCTGTCTTTGGGGCGCTTATCCAGGCAAGTGTGGTAAAAAAAATATAAACCTGGGTAAAGAAATATAATCATCTTAAAATTGTATACACAATGTTGTGTGTATATGTATATTGCATTTTCATAGGGGCCCCTGAGCCAGAAAAGATTAACATCTATAAATTTGTAGCATGAAAAAGCTAATCTATACCTAAAACTTTGAGGCGGTCATTCTCTCTCTACTGTAAGTTGAAAGATAGGCTGCGATTTATGGGGCAATATTAAAAGTAGGTACATTTGGCCAGGCGCTGTGGCTCACGCCAATAATCCCAGCAATTTGGGAGGCCGAGGTAGGCAGATCACCTGAGGTCAGGAGTTTGAGACTAACTTGGCCAACATGGCAATCCCCATCTCTACTAAAACTACAAAAATTGGCCTGACCTGGTGGCACATGCCCGTAACCCCAGCCACTCAGGAGGCAGGAGAATCGCTAAAACCTGTGAGGCGGAGGTTGCGGTGAGCCGAGATTGTGCCATTGCCCTCCAGTCTGGGCAACAAGAGCGAAACTCTGTCTCAAAAATAAATAAATAAATAAATAAATAAATAAATAAATAAATAAATAAACAAACAAACAAACAAACAAACAAAAACAACAGATATTAGCTGGGCATGGTGGTGGGTGCCTGTAATCCAGCTACTGGGGAGGCTGAGACAGGAGAATAGCTTGAACCCAGGAGGTGGAGGTTGCAGTGAGCTGAGATTGCCCCATTGCACTCCAGTCTGGCCAACAAGAGCAAAACTCTGTCTCAAAAATAAATAAATATATACATACATACACACAAAAATTAGCTGGCCATGGTGGTAGGTGCCTGTAATCCAGCTATTGGGGAGGCTGAGACAGGAGAACTGCTTGAACCCGGGAAGTGGAGGTTGTAGTGAGCCGAAATCGCGCCATTGCACTCCAGCCTGAGAGAGAGTGTAAGTCTCTGTACGTCTTAAAAAAAAAAAAAAAAAAAAAAAAAAGGAAAAAAGAAAAAATAGATAACATTTGAAGCAGCTGCACTCTGCTAGAAATAAAAACAAAAAGATCTGATGCTTATAAACAAATCATTATTGTATAATCTGCAAGACAAATTAAGATAGATAATATTTTGTTGTGTAACATACACTCTTCAGACTGCATAGATGGTAGCGTCTTTACCACTCACAGATGTACTTAAAGGTAGTTTTAGACAGATGCCACTTATTTAAAGATGCTGGGAACAGAAACAAGATTATTTCCTCTGGAACTTTCCGCCTGAGCAAAACACAGAAATCTTATATGCCTATAAACATTTCAGTTGTTACATTTATCCTACATGCATCAGGAATTAAAATTTATTTACCAGATTTTAGAAATATCCGTACTTATAAATTCACACCATACATGCAGGTTTTCATATTTTGATTTAATTGTAAAAGAAACAATAAAAGAAGCCTCTTTCTAATTACTCCAAATCAAAATGAACCATACTAAATATCTAGAGACACTGTAATTTAGTCCAATGTGAATATTTTATTACCCTTGCTTTTAAAATAGACACATTGGAATGAATGAAAAGTTGAAATTAAAACTGCATTTTAATTTCATTCAGAAATCTAGAAAACGCCTCATAACCATCACCTGGAAGATTTGCTAAAAGTAAAGATGCCCCCCCCCATCAAGAATAAATTAGCATCTCTGGAGACAACATTGTATATATACACATTAAACAAATTCTTTTTGTGACAGTTATACACATTAAAAATCAATAACCCCTGCTTCAAATTTTTAATATTTTTTTGTAATTCAATATATATTATGAAGAAAAACATTGTTTCTCATGAAGGACAGAATACAGAGAGGAACTGATAATGAAATACATAACACATTTTTCCATTCTTTATATTATTTAATATTTCCAACAGTCTGAGTAGTAGGTAATGCATATTTAACTATTTTACAGATAAGTTAATTGATGAGTAGAAAATTTTGGTAAGTATACTAAATAGTTGTTGAACAAAATCTGTTTTTTTTCTCATTTATAGTGATAAAATTGTGGCTGGGTACATGGTTGTCTAGATAGACCACAACCATGATCCTGTTATGTGTTGCCATAATACTAAATTCTAACTTAGGAATATTTTGAAAAATATGTGTTGCTGACACAGGTCCAGAAAATAATTATCAACTATACATGTCCTATACTCTTTCTTTCCCCTTCCACTAGCTAGTACCACTTATGATAAATACTAGTTTCAATCTGAAAGATGACATGCAATATTGAAATTTTTGCAGAAAAATAAAATAAACCATATTCCTTAAGCTATTACATTTTGAGTCTTTTGACTGGCATGACTTAGTTTTTATTCTAGTGAATACAAGAGTTTAGTTTCTCAAAGGTCACATAGTTGTTAAATGTCATATATTATGGTAGAGTTTAAGGCTATTTATACTATACCATGTTTTAGCGTAATCAACTTGAGTAAAGTTTATGTTATCTGTCAAGGTAACTATTATAAAGACATTGTATAAGATAGTTTATAAAAAATAGGAATATTGTCTGCTATTCATATCTACAGTATAAAAATATACTAGATAATTATATAGTAATTATATAGCACATTTTATAAAGTTAACTTTTATTAATGTGGGTTGAGTTAATCTAAATGAGGTATGTATTTCTACAAAATTCTAACATAAGAATTACTTTAGGCATAATATATTTAGATTTATTGCCTTGGTGGATGATATTTTTCAAATGTATTCAGGATTTTGGAACCTAAAGTAGACAAAGCCTCATTTTAAAAATACCCACACAACTATTGCTAAATGAATTTCACCTATTTGTTTTTCCTGAATGATAATGGCAGGATACAATGCTCCAATGTATTATTACAATTTTATTTTAGGTGTTGAGCAGTGAGCCATGAATGACAAAGGAGTATAAATTTCATAAAGTCATGTTTATATTTTTATAATGAAAGTAGTATTCCTCCATATTCCTTCTATGTCCTAGTCTATGTGCTTCTGATGTGGCATCAGTGGAATACTGGTCTTGATTATAACCAAATAATTTGGATGAAAAATGTATTGAATTCATGTACTGTTTTATAAAGCTCATTTAAATTCTACTTTGCGAAGTTAATAATTAAATAAATCATTATTATTTAAAATGATGTTATAAAATTTGGATTAGGAGTCTAAAATAAAAAGTAAAAGACACATATAAACACATAACAGACATTTGATCATTTTTGTCACTGAACATTGATTAATAAATAATTAAGTAAAAACCATAAAGTAGTAGGGTGAAAATTAAGGAAAATAGAAGTTTGTATATTTCTTTCAATATAAGGTGCCTCAAGAGTTACTCTCCATGATTCTTAAAATTGAAAAAAATATGTTTTATTTCAATTAAGTTAAAATTGAATAGTTTACAAATTAACATAAAATATACAAGCTAACAAAATTTTATTTATAAGAGAACAGTAACTAAAAGTGTGAATTTCAGAAGTCATGATAACAGACGAGAAACAGGCATATTGTTATTGAAATCTCCAAATATTACTCTTGAATTACCAATCTCCCCTCAGTTCTGTCCATTTTTCCTTCATGTATTTTGGGTCTCTGTTGCTCAGAAAACATGCATTTACTATTTTTATGTACTTCTGTTGAGTTAGAATGCCATCAATGTTAAACACTTTTTTTGTCTCTCGTAAAACTTCTGTCTTAATGTCTATTTTGTCTGATATTAGCAAGCTACTTTAGCCCTCTTGCTTATGGCTTACATGGTATATTGTTTTCTCTTCTTTTACTTTCAAGTTATTTGTGTCTTTGACTGTGAAGTGCGCCTCTTGTGAGCTGCATTTAGTTGCATCATACTCTTTTTTATCCATGTTTTCAATCTCTGACTTGTTTATTCCATTCACATTGAAAATAATTACTGATAATGTAGGATTTAGACCTGCTATTTTTCTTTGTTTCCTATATATCTTATGACTTTTTTGTTAATCTGTTCTTCCAATGCAACCTTAAATTTGTTAAACTTGTATTTTCTAGCACACCATTTAAAATTTCCAGTATATCATATATAATATTAGCTTTTCTGTGTTATTTTCTTAGTGGTTACTCTGAGATCACAATTACCATCCAGTTCATATTAATATCAGCATAATTTCAATAATATATATTTTAAAATATTTACCTCAAAATAGTTCCAGTTTTGCCCACTCCTTTATGCTAATATTGCATGTAAGATACATCTTCATTTAATATAATCCATTAATATAATTTTATAATTATTGCTTTATGTAGTTATTTTTATATCAGACATAAGAACAAAAATGTCACAACAAAAGTACATTTCAATTATGTTTATGTTTACTTATGTGATAAACTTATTAGTCCTCTTTATTTTTTCAGGTAGATACAAGTTCCCTTTTTTCCAGCCTAAAGTCCTTTAGTGTTAATTGTAGGAAAAGTCTACTCACAACAAATCTTTCCATTTTTATTTATTTTTAATTTTTTTTGAGACAGAGTCTTACTGTGTTGCTCAGGCTGGAGTACAGTGGTGTGATCTCAGCTCACTGCAACTTCTGCCTCCTGGGTTCAAGTGATTTTCATGCCTTAGCCTCCTGAGAGGCTGGGATTATAAGAGTGCACCACCATGCCTGCCTAGTTTATATATCTTTAGTAGAGACAGGATTTCGTCATGTTGGCCAGGATGGTCTTGAACTCCTGCTATCAAGTGATCCACCCATCTTGGCCTACCAAAGTGCTGAGATTACAGGCGAGAGTCAATGTGCCCAGCCTCCATTTTTATTTAACTTCAAATGTCATAATTACTCTTTCCTTTTTGCAGGTTATATCATTTAAAATTTTTATGGTTGATTGCCATTTTCTTTCTATCCTTTGAATATGTAATTCCCAGTGCCTTCTGACTTCCATAATTTCTGATAGGAAGTCAGTTATTAATCTTATGAAGAATCTTTTGTACATGATGAGTGACTTTCCTCTTGCTGCTTCAAGGTTCCTTAACTTTGGCTTTAAAAAGTATGCTTGTAAGAGCTTGCAGTGAGCTGAGATTGCACCACTGCACTCCAATCTGGGCAAAAGAGTGAGACTCCATCTCAAAAAAAAAAAAAAAAAAAAAAGAAAGAAAAAAACGTATGCCTGTAATACTCATAATGTAGGTGTGGATTTTTTAAAGTATAATCTACATAAAGATTATTGAGCGTCTTGGATATTTAGCTTAATACTTTTCAACATACTTCAAATCTTCCAGACATTGTTATAATACATCCATTTTGCATACGTTGGTATGTTTGTTGGTGTTCCATATGTCACTGAGACTTCATTTAACTATTTAAATTCTTATTCTTTCTATTCCTCAGACTGAATAATCTCAATCTATCTTTAATTCCACTGATTCCTTTTTCTGAATGCCCATATTTGCTGCTGAAATCCTCTAGTAAATTTTATATTTCATTTAGTATACTTTTCAACTCAAGAATTTTTATTTGGTCTTTTCTTTTTAATAATTCCTGTTTCTTTATTGACATTTTCTATTTGATGGGACATCATTCTCAGATTCCTTGAATTCTTTAGTCATGGTTTACTTTATTTATTTGAACATATTATAGTAGCTAACTTAAAATATTTGTCTTGCAAATATGACATCATGGCTTCCTCAAATACATTTTCTATAAACTGCTCTTTTTTTCTGTGTGTACCTATTCTCCATATATGTATATTTTCCTGTCTTCTTCTACATCTCATAATTTTCTTGTTGAAAAATTGGCATTTTATATAATATAGTGACTCTGGAAATTATTGGCTCTCCCTCCTGCCCAGGGACTGTTATTGCTGTTTGTTGTTGTTGTTTTGTTGTTGCTGTTTGTTTATTAAAAGGCTTCACTAGACTATGTCTACAAAGTTTAGATTATTTGCCAAGTACAATCTATCATTTATTTCTCTGCATAGCTAGCTTTGAGGTCGGCTAAAGATTGGGCAAATATTTTCTTAAAAGCTTTCAACCAATTTATTCTGTCCTCTTTTGAGGGGATCGCAAAAGAGATGTTTGTTGGGGCAAGTCTTCAATGCTCTGGAAGTTAGTTTACAGTTGTGCCCTAGCCTTGACCTGTTCAAATCCTCAAGGACAGAAAGAGATTAAAAGATTTTTGCCTTCTCAGTTATTTTCCAGACATGTGTATTAGTCCTTTTTCACACTGCTGATAAAGACATATCCAAGATTGGGCAATTTACAGAAGAAGGAGGTTTAAAGAGGTTTAATGGACTTACAGTTCTATGTGACTGGGGAGGCATCAAGATCATGGTGGAAGGCAAGGAGGAGCAAGTCACACCTTAAGTGGATGGCAACAGGCAAAGAGTGAGCTCATGCAGGGAAACTGCTTTGTAAAACCATCAGATCTGGTAAGACTTATTCACTATCATGAGAACACTACGTGAAAGACATGCCCCTACTATTCAATTACTTCCCTCCAGGTTCCTACCACAACATGCGGGGATTGTGGGAGTTACAATTCAAGCTGAAATGTGGGTGGGGACACAGCCAAATCATATCAACGTGTATACAACTTTGAACAAATATGTGACCTTAGAGAGCCCCAGGAATATGTGGGGGCATTTTTAAGTTCCTACTGACATTTCATTCCTTGTTTAATATTGTCCTTTAAGTTTTTTTAGCCAAATTCTTATTTTCCCCAATTCGTTTCACTGCCTTAGGCAATGGTAGTATTATACATTTGCTGTTGATTATTTTCAACAAACATCCTGTAGATAGAACTTTTTTCAATGGGAGAGCTGTGAATCAGTTCAAATAAAACTTGCCACATGAATGAGACTTTTCTAGGGAAATGCCAGATCAGTCAAATAGTGACAATTGTTTTGGGATGGGACATTTGCGGAGCAACAAAACAATTCTGACACCTTCTGTGGCTATTAGGTGACTAGTTTTTTTCAGCTATTATGGTTATTGGGAGAAAGAATGGAGTAAGTTAATATGTGACAAAGCTTACTATCACTGAGATTCAGCTGTTCGTTATTTTTAAAAAATACTGCTTGAATTTTTTAATGTCTTTAGTTAATGTCCAAAGTTGTGAAAGATTTATATTGATAATTTTTATCATTTTTTTTTTTTTTGGTTTTCATTGAGGAACAGATGATTTCTGGAATTCCTCATTACACCATTCCAGATGTGCTTCTCCTAAATATATTGTGATAATATAAAAAATAAATTTAATGCTTCATAAAGAAAAGCAAATATACAAATATGACTTTTTAAGTTAAACAAATACCAGTTGTCTTACTCTAAGAGACACATGTAAAATATAATTAAATACAAAGTTTAAAACAAAAGCATGGACAGAGATTGATTCATTTCAATAAAAAGTGACATTATTGATATCAAAGAAATTAAATTATTGAGGTTTACAAATATGTTTGACAAAGGGTATTAATTCACTATTATGTAATGTAGTCACAACTGTATCTGATTAATAAAAGCATAAAATTTATGAAAACAAAAATACTTTTAGAAGGTTTAGCAAGAAGAAATTATCATAGAGAGATAAAATATACTGCTATATATAATCCAACAGATAAATATATAAAGATTTTGAAATCTGACCTTCCACCCCACATCCCAAAAAGGAACTCTAGGATCAAGAGGATTGATTGAGAGTAAATTTAAAAATTGCCACAATGAGTAATTTGAATGTTATGTAAATTATTAAAAGGATATAAAAATATGGGTAAATATTCAATTTCATTTAATGCAAGTGGCTGCTCTGGATCTAAAACCTATAAAAAGGGGCCTCAGAAAAGAATACTTAGAAACATAGATACCAAAAAATGAAATAGAGTAGAGAGAAGTAGAAAAAAACAGTACAATTAAAATTGATCAGCCATGATTTGTTTATTATGAAAAGCAATAATGCACACTTCTCAACAATAAATTATGTATGAAAAATATGCAAATTCCTACGTATGCTAAGAAGGCATTTGAAGATGTAATTTTTTCATTGATCATGTAAAAATTGGGACTATAATGCTATTTACATAACAGAAATATATATCCACTTTATTTGACATTGTAATGTTGATTCTCAGAATTAATCCTGATACAGCAAACTTTAGGGAATACTTAGATATATTGTAAAACCTCCATATGATGGTATGCAGTTAGACAGTTATGCCACCTATATGCATGTTTACACAAATATTTATGTAAAAAGGAAAATACTAAGTTATTGCTTAAAAAAGTGGGATACAAAATTTCATGCTTATTATTATTTCAATTTTGAAAGAAGATAAGGCTAGAAAAAGATATTCTAACCCTAAGTTATTCATGAGTGATTTAATTATAATGCTGCTATTTTAAAATATTTACACATTTTCAAAGCTTTTATTAATTTTGCTGTGATTCATATATTAAATTATTTTTAAAAGGCTGGATAACAAAAACTGTGTCTAGCATTCTAGACTCCATTGTCCCAACACTTCTTTTTTGCTATGTAGTAAGTAGCTTCTTAACCTTGCTACATATATTAAATACAAAATTAGGGGAAATGGTTTGCCATTACTTTCTTTTGGTCTTTTTACTTTTTATATATGCAAAAACCTTAAAAATAATTTTTAAATTGACTTTCCTTAGGAGTGTCAGCACATTCATGATGGTTTTCTGCCCCTAACATATCTTTCAGAATATCCCTGACTATTTTCAGTTATAAACTATGGTTCACCCTTCAAGCAGAAGTGCCTCTGGGAACAGCTGGGCACAGATGCCTGCTGCATCTGGCCTCCGAAAAAGTAATCATCAGAGCCCAGATTTCAAAAGCAGCTCTCATGTTTACCAGTTTTAAAACTAGTAGAGTTCTCAAAGAAGAAGCATTCTAAAAAATTCTATATGGGGATTTTAATATTATGTAATCATGTCCTTTTTCCAGAGAAGATCACTTAGACCTTCAGAATAACCTTTCTAACATTCAAAAACTCTTACTGTCAGGGAATCAATCTTTATATTAAACTTAAATTCTGCTTAATTGCTTTTTAAATGCAGAATTTTGCCAAGAGTTATGCCTCTAAAATGTAGGAGAGTCATGGGACAGTTTGCTTTTACTGTAATACCCAATACCAAATACTTTGGGTATTGTAGTTATGTGGTATAAATGTACCCTCTTCCAAAATCTAACACTGAATGGACAGATGAGTGGGAGGAGTCCCAATCTGGATGTGAAAATATGCGTACTTAAAATTACTTTTAAGTGTGTACATTCTTGTATTGTTAGGAAGGTGAACATTTCTCTATATAAAAATAAGCATCTTGGTAATGAATATTTTTATTTAATCCTCAGCCATATGATATGGCGGAGAAAGGTACATACAAGTTGTAAAGTAAGGGTCTTTTGGAAAACAAATTTTATTCAGAAAGATAACTTAATTTTGGAATCAAAAGACATGTCTTTATGATATCAAGGAAGATGACAGATATGCTGCTCTAGGCATTTGTCCCTCCACCAAAACAACTATTAAGTTGACAAAAACTGTTATAATCAGTTATTTTCAAAACTACAGAGTTTTGAAACAGATACCAACTATTTGTGGCATACAGGGGAATGCTCGATAAAGAAAGAAGCTGGTAAATTCTGGTATTTCATATAGCAGCTACCATCCAAAATTACCTGTTCCTGTAGCAGGCAGCTGTAGATATGACAACCTGTGTTCTGATGCAGCTTTCTGTTGCCAGGGTAAGAAGTAAGGATGTTATTTTTCAAAAATCAAGCTTGAGTTATGATCTGCTTGGTGATGCTGGCCACTGTTTCGACGCCATTGGTCTAAAGTGGCTTCCTGAGTGGCACCTGCAGAAAAACTGTAAACAGACAAAACATCTTTTTTTCTCTCTCTCCCTTCTTCCTTTTCTTGAGACAGAGGCTCGCTCTGTCGCCCAGGCTGGAGTGCAATGGTGTGATCTCCGTTCACTGCAGTCTTGCCTCCCTGGTTCAAGCAATTGTCCGGCCGCAGCCTCCTGAGTAGCTGGGATTACAGGTGTGTGTCACCAAATCCGGCTAATTTTTTGTATTTTTAGTAGGGACAGGGTATTGCTATGTTGGCCAGGCTGGTCTCAAACTCCTCACCTCAAGTGATCCACCCACCTCAGTCTCCCAAAATGTTGGGATTACAGGCGTGAGCCACAGTGCCCGGCCCTCTTCTTTTTCTTACTGGATTCAGACCGTTAGAAAAATCTGTCAGGTCACCGGATGACTGTAGAGATTACGGAACGGAGACTTCAGTAATCACAAAGGAAAATAAATATAGTCTTTGCAAAAATAATTTGAAACAGACATTAAACAAATGAGCAGCTGTTGCTCTTAATAAGAAAAAAATAGCAAAACACAAAGAAAATTTAAAAATAGCAGTCCCTGGAGAAGTGGGAGAATCTGATTTACAGAGTTATCACATTCCAATATACAAATTCTCTAGCCATCAACAAAAAACTTGCAATGTATGCAAATAAACAGGAAAGTATGACCCATTCACAGAAAAAAATGAATAAATAAATACAAAAATAAATAGAAGTTCCCCTAAGTCCATATTGCTAAGTGAAAGAAACCAGTCTCAGAAAGCTCCACATTGTTTGATTTCAACTATATGACATTCATGGAAAAGCAAAACTCTGGAGACAGTAAAAAATCACTGCTGGCCAGGAGTTTGGCCGATGGGAGTGCAGGATAAATAGGTGGAGCACAGAAATTTTAGAACAGTATTCTGTATGACACTGTAATGGTATATACATGACATTATGCATTTGTCAAAACACATACAACTCTACAACAAAGAGGGTGAACTCTAATGTAAGCTATGAACTTTAGTTTATAATAATATGTCAATAGTATTTTATCAATCATAATAAATGTACCACATTAATGCAAGATGTAGTAGGAAAAACCGTGTGCAGAGGGGTTGAGAATCTTGGAGAATTGTCAGTATTTTCTGCTTAGTTTTTCTACAAACCTAAAGGGCTCTAAAAATTGTCTATTAGTTGAAATAAATAAATAAAGTTCCAACTTTGGACTTATTAGATAAAGATTTTAAATTAGCTTACTAAGAAAACATTTTAAGTATTCTCAAATATGCTCAAAGAACTAAAGAAAAAAACAGACAAAGAACTAAGGGCAATCAGTAGAATGATGCATGGAAAAGTGGTAAATATTGATAAAGAATACAAATTTTAAAAACAAACCTAATAGAATTTCTGAGGTTTGAAAAGTACCTAAAATGAAAATTCACTAGGTGTGCAACAGCAAATTTGAGCAGGTGGGAGAAAAAAATTCTGTGAATTAAAAACAGGGGAGTGTTACTTCCCAGTCATAAGAGAAGAAAAAAACAATAAACAGATCTTATGATACCTATGGGATACCATCATGTATACAATATATACATTTTGGGAGTTCCAGAAAGAAGAGAAAGAAAGGTACAAAAATAATACTTTTAATGGTCAATCACTTTCTAAATGTTATGAATGACATGAATGCACACATAAGAAAACTCAACATATTTAAACAAGTTAAACTCAAAGAGATCTAAACCAACACGTTATGATTAAATTGTGAAAATAAAAGACAGAGATAACCTTGAAAGTTTCAAAAGAGAAGTAACTCATAATGTACAAAGAGCACGCAATTAAATTAACAACTGACTTCTCATCAGAAGACATAGAGACCAGAAGGCAGCAAGATGATAAAAATTGTATATTTAAAGTACTGAGAGAAAAAACAGACAAAAACCAAAACAAAAAAAAAAAACCTGTCAACCAAGTTCTATATCCAATAAAACTATTCTTCAAAAAGGAGGGAGAAGAAAGACATTATCAGATAAACAAAAGCCGAGGAAGTTCACTGATAGTAAACCTCCCCTACAATAAATAATGAAAGGAGTCCTTCAGGCGAAAATGAAAAGACACTAGATGATAACCTACAGCCAAGCAAAGACATAAAGAGCTCTGGTAAAAGTAAATAGAAATGTAAATATAAAAATTAGTATAATTTTTCTTACTTTAATTTCTCTTTTTCTTTTCTGTTTTTTGGTACATAAGACAATAATTATAAATCTAAGTTAATGGGCATATAATATATAAAGATATAATTTGTAACAATTATAACCTAAATGTGTAAAGATGAAGTTAATACACACCATGGAAGCTAAAACTGGAATTAACTAAAACTGGATTGGTAAAAATTTAGCATGTTAACTGTAATCTCTGTGGTAGCCACTAAGAAAATAACTAAATATACATAAGTGAAAATAAAGAGGGAATCAAAATAGTACACTCAAAAGAATCAATCAAAAACAAAAGTAAAAAGTATTGGAGGAACATAAAGCGTATAAAAACATATGAAAACAAATAGCAAAGTGGCAGAAGTAATTTTATATTACTAATAAACACTTTAAATGTAAATTGATTGACTCTTCAATTAAAAAGAGACTGACAGAGTGGATTAACAACTAAGAGATATGGGGTAGCTGTACTAATATCAGAAAAGATCTATTTGAAGACAAAATTTCTATAAGAGAAAAAAATATGTCCATTAAAAGACCAATTTATCAAGAATACATAACAATTATAAACATACATACACTAAACAAGAGAGCACAAAAATATATGAAGCAAATATTGAAAGAATTGAAGGGAGAAATAGAAAGTTCTATAATAACAGTTGAAGACTGATATGCCAGTTTAAATAATAGCTATAACAAACTAGAAAAAGTATTAATAAGAAAATAAAGGGCTAGAACAACACTATAAACCAATTAAATCTAACAGATATATGCAGAACACTCCACCTAACAACAGCAAAATACATATTCTTCTCAAGTGTACATTAGACATTCTCCAGTATATACCATATTTAGGCCACAAAAGAAATCTCAATAAATTTTAAGATTGAGATTAAAATTATATAAAATAGCTTATCTGACCACAATAGAATAAACAGTAGGAATGGATAACAGAAGAAATTTTAGTAATTTCACAAATATGTAAAAATTTAACACATACTGTGCAATAACCAATGCGACAAAGAATGAATCACAAGGGAAATTTAAAAATACTTTGAGGTGAATAAAAATGAAAACTGAACATATCAAATTTACAGAATTCAGCAAAAGCAGTGCTGATTGAGAATTTAATAGCTGTACATTTCTGCATTAAAAAAGAAGAAAAAAACTCACATCAGTAACCTAACATTACCCATGAAGGAACCAAAGAAGAGCTGATACCAAAGTCAGCAGAGGGAAGGAAATAAGAATCAGAGCACAGATAGATGAAGTAAAGGTTAGAAAAACAATAGAGGAGCCTGAGCTTCCCACTTCCCAAGGAAAGAGAATCTTGGTTCAGCAGTACAGCTGTCTCTCCTGGGGCTGAGCTGGAATGAATTGCTTTGAGTCTCAGGAAAACAAAGCTTTGGCTAAGCTGTGCCAACACAAACTCCAGGCTGAACAGCCACAGCACCCTGTATCCCTGGAATAGCTCCTCGAGAGCCTGAACTGCTGAGATTCCCCACTCTCTAGCCAGTGGAGTAATTGTAATAATAGTTGTACTGCTTCCAACCCCTTACCCTGCCTCCTGGAGCCTGAACAACTTGGGCCCCACCATTCCTGAGTCCTTACTGCAACATGCAGCAGCATAGGGCCTAGGCTACTATAACATCCCACCATTCCAGAATCCAGAGTCACCACTGCATGGTGCCTCATTCCCCAGGGCCCAAGTTGCCCTTGTGCTCACTTAGCTCTGGGAATCAAACTGCATCTGTGCCCTGACCCACGAGACACCAACATTTGAAATATCATTCTTTTTTCCCCAGAGTTGTATTGGTGCTGTACTATTCCCTTCAGAGCGAAAGTCATAGCTACATTCATGCCTCTGAGGCCTCAGCTGCTGGGGGTGTTCCTCAAAGTCTTAGATCCCAGCCTTGGGGGCAATTTGTATTCACCCACGGCTAGGAGAGTGAACCTGCACCCCAAGTCCCAGGTAATTCAATTCAATTCAATTCAACAGTAATTCCATGATACCCTGAGACCAGGACCCAGGTTCCACACACAGTTTTGAGTACTTATGTCCTGGAACCCAGCACTGCTGTGGCTGTCTGTGGAGCACATCAGACTCAAAACCAAGAGGGAATCTCCTCAGTTAAAACTCTCAACTCTAGTGAAAATAAGAATAGGAGGAACTAAAAAGTCTTTGCTAGAAAGGACCCTAACAGTCCATACTGCTATTACCGATGCCACAGACTCCTGCAGCCTACATCCCTGAGACACCTATAGTCCTCATTGACCATAGCTGATGATGCTGAATGGAGACTACATCATTGGATCTACCCAGAAAAGCAGCCACTTCACCCATCCAATCAACACTCTTGAACCCAACTGAATATCTACATGGAAAAGAATAAAATTGGATCCTTATCTTCCACCATACACAAAAATTATCTCAAAATGAATAAAAGACCCAAATTTAAGACCTAAAACTAAAACTTCTGAAAGGAAACATAAGGAAAAATCTACTTGACATTGGCCTTGACAATTATTGTATATCACATCAAAGCTCAAGCAACAGAAGCAAAAATGAATAAATTAGACTATACCAAATTAAAAAGCTTTTGAACAGCAAATGAAATAACAAATGAAAAAGGGAGTCTATGGATTAGGAGAAAGTATCTACAAGTTATATATCTGATAAAGGGTCAATAGCCAAAATATATTAAAAACTTACACAATGCAACAGCAGTAAAACAGCCCAATTTAAAAATCAGCAAAGGACTTGAATAGACATTTTTCCAAAGAAGATATAGAAGCCACAAGCAGGTGTGTAAAAAGTGTTTAGCATCACTAATCATAAGGGATGAATAATCTCAATAAGAAATAAAAAGTTTCAACAACCTATAATAAGTAAAAAGATAGAATCAGTGATTACAAATGTCCGAACAACAAAAAGCCCTGGACCAGATGTTTTCAGTGGTGAATTTTATCACATTTAAAGAAGAATTAACACCACCCCTATTCAAACTCTTACAAAATATAGAAGAGAAATGAGTAATTCCTAACACATTCTGTGAAGCCATGATTATCCTGATACCAAAGCCAGAAAAATGATGCCACAAGAAAAGTAGACTGATAGCCCTTATGAGTATAGACATAATGTTTCTTTTTTTTTTTTTTTTTTTTTTTTTGAGACGGAGTCTCGCTCTGTCGCCCAGGCTGGAGTGCAGTGGCCGGATCTCAGCTCACTGCAAGCTCCGCCTCCTGGGTTTACGCCATTCTCTCGCCTCAGCCTCCCTAGTAGCTGGGACTACAGGCGCCCGCCATCTCGCCCGGCTAATTTTTTGTATTTTTTTTAGTAGAGACGGGGTTTCACCGTGTTAGCCAGGATGGTCTCGATCTCCTGACCTCGTGATCCACCCGTCTCGGCCTCCCAAAGTGCTGGGATTACAGGCTTGAGCCACCGCGCCCGGCCGACATAATGTTTCTTAACAAAATAGCAGAAAACTGAATTCACTGCCACATTAAGAAGATTATACACAATGAGCAAGGTGGTTTTATTCCAGGAATAAAAGAGTGGTTGAACAAAAGATATCAATCAATGTAATCAATGTTAATATACTATATAAACTTAATAAAGGTTAAAAGTACTTGACCCTCTCAATAAATTCAAAAGAATCATTGACAAAAAGTCAATACCCTTTCATAATAAAAACACTCAGTAAACTAGAAATAGAAAGGTACTTCCTTAACATGCTAAAAGGGATTTTGTAAAAACATACAGCTAACATTATATTCAGTGATGACAGACTGAAAGCTTTTCTATTAAGATCGATAAAAAGACAAGAATGCCCACTTTTCCTGTTGTTATTCAGTATTGTTCTGGAAGCACAAGTCAGAACAATTAGGCAAAAGTAAAAAGAAACAAAAGGCATCCAAATTATAAAGGAAAATATAAACTATACCTGATTGTATATGAAAAAACTCTCTAGAAATATCATAAAGAAGCAACAAAATATACTAAAGCTAATAAGCAAATTGTATAAAGTTACAGGGTACAAGATCAACACATGAGTTGTGCTTTTATACACCAGTAATTCATCTGAAAGCAAATTAAGACAATTCCATTTACAATAGTATAATTGTAAATTACAAGTTACAATAGACAAAAATTCCATTTACAATAGCATATAAGAGTAAAATATCTACAAATAAATTTAACCAAATAAAAGAAAACTACAAAACATTACTGAAAGAAATTAAAGAAGGCCTAGGTAAATGAAAAGACATCTTATGTTTACAAATTGAAAGTCTTAGATTATTAAAATGATAATACTCCCCAAAGTATTTTACAGATTCAATACAATCCCTATCAAAATTCCAATTGTCTTCTTTTTGCAGAAATAAAAACATCAATCACCAAATTAATATGAAATTGCAAAACAACATTGCAAAAGAAGACCAAAGTTGGAGGACTCATAATAATTTTCAAAACTTGCTTGCTATAAAGCTACAGTAATCGAAACAGTATGGTACTGACATAAGGATAAACATTTAGACAAATGGAATACAATTGAGCTTCCAAAAAGAAATCCAAACGTCTATGGCTAATGGATTTTCAACAAGGATGCCAAGACCATTCAATGGGAAAGAATAGTCTCTTCAACAAATGGTGCTGGCATAACTGAATAATAAAATACATTTTATTAGAATGTATTTGGACCTGTACCTACCTCAACATACAGTACAAAAGTTAACTTAATATGGATCAACAACTAAATGTGATGGCTAAAGCAATAAAATTATTAGAAGAGAGCGTAAGAATAAATCTTCATGATTTCAGATTTTACAGTAGATATTTTAGATTTGACACCAAGAACACAAAAAATGACATAAAAAATAAATAAATTGGACTTCACAAAAAATGAAATATTTTATGTATCTAAAGTCTACCAATAAAGTAAATATACAATCTACAGAACAGGAAAAAGCATTAACAAATCATATATCTTATAAATATTTCACATCCAAAATATATTAGAAACTCTTGTAACTCAATGACAAAAAGACAAACAACCCAATTTAAAAATGTGCAACAGACTTGAATAGACATTTCTTCAACAATGATATCAAATGACCAACAAACACATGAAAAGATGTTCAGCTGCATTGATAATTAAGGAAATTCAAATAAAAACCGCAAGTGAGCTACCACTTCATACCTGCTGGGATGGCTATAATTAAAAAACAATACCAACAACTCATAAGAAAACAAGGAGCCACTGTGGTTTGTTGGTTCCTCAAGATTGTAAACACAGCACCAGCATGTTATCCAGTCATTTTACAACTAGAGAAATAAAAGCATATGTCCATACAAAAACTTATACATGAAGGTTTTAGCTGCATTATTCATAACAGCCCAAAAATGGGACTACTCAAATGTTCATCAACAGATGAACAGATAAATAAGATATAGTGAAATATTATTTAGCCATAAAAAAGGAATGAAGTACTGCTATATGCTACAACTTGTATGAACCTCAAACACATTATATAAATGAAAAAAACCATACATAAAAGGTCTCCTATTGTATGATTCCTTTTATATGAAATACCCAGAATAGTCAAATCTGCAAAGATAGAAAAAAAATTATTGATTACCAGAGGACATGGGGGAGAAGGGAATGGAGAGTAATTACTTAAACTGTACAGGGTGTTCTGGGGTGATGCAAAGTTTTGAGACCAGAAAGAACTGGTGGCTGAACAACATTTTTAATGAACTAAATGAATTTGATATACTAAAATAGTTAATTATGTATTATAGGAATTTCACTTCAATAACAAATACATAACATCCTGTGTTACATATTTTATAGTCAATATTTGTAATTATTCCAGTTTGTCACTACTCCCTAAATATTTATTAATTCATTTTCTATGGAATGGGAATGGGTAATGAGAGGATAGATATAAATCACCTGGAAATGGACACTGTTTTAAGGAAAAATTATCTATAATGTAAAACATCACACTCTTTTATGAAATTATAGAAAAAATAGAGTGCTTCTTTAGAGATTTTGCCTCTGGTCAGAAATAAACTATTTTCATATATAAGTTGTAATATTGTTCATTTTCCTTGTTTGGTTTGCTCTTTAGAGCTAGAGGCAAACCACAAAGCTGTCTCACCAGCTCGAAGTAACAGTCAGCCCGTGGATATCAGAAATGTCTTCTGGATTCACTCTTCAAATACTGCCCACCTTCCCTCTTTCCACAATGTGGTCATCACTTAATTTTTACTGCCATGATGATGATGAGGAAGACTACAATTAATGGAAAGAAAAAGAAAAAAGAAGGACTAAGAAATTTCTTATTTGTAGTTCTCAGAGGTACATTTTAGCCAAGCAACCCATTTGTCCTAATTTAAGGATGTGGTATGAAATTTACTATTGATGTAAGGCTACAGAGGTACAAATCTTGCTCCACATCTTATTTTTATATTTTACATTTTATAACTAATGAAAGAAAGAATAAAACTAAAAAGGCATCCTGGACATATGTTAGAAACATAAATGGTGTGCTATCCAGAAGAGAAAAAGATTGGTATCTGTTCTAGCCACATTAGAGATATTAGAGTCCTCAGAGATTATTCCTCTAGCATACTTTCCACTTTCTCAATTCTACTAGGCTTTCTGAATGAGCATTTAATTATTCAAGCTTAATAGTGGGTTGGAATTTTAAACACTTTTACTCAAAAGTTAAAATTGATCTTGCAAATCAGTAGGTGCCTTTACCCCTTAGGAGACATTTTGGGAATTATTTGAAGGGTTTTACTTATAATCAAAATGACGGTGGTCTCACCATTGACATTCTATACATCAGATGTTAGACTTCTTGTTATTTGTGCAACAACCCTAAACATTTAAGAATTTTCCCTCATCTTGTGTGATATGTGATTTTTGAATGAATGACAAAGATATATGTATGTGAAAAAATGTATCTGTAACTATCTGAGCCTAGAACCCCCAACTGCACATTACAAATGAACACATATATTTTGCAAGGTGTAATTTATACCAAAATTTCTAAGAAGGAAATTATAGTAAAAATGAAGAAAATGATGTGCTTGTTTTATACGAAAATTAACCAAATTTTATTTCATTGCTACTGAAATAACACCACTTATATCTCAGTTACAACAATAATTTGTATTTATCTGCTTCATAAATTTGGCAATTCATGATGACCCTACGCACAAATGTAACCACTTGATTACTTCAATGTCTTATAATGGAATTATGTTCCAACATGTAAACATTGAAACATATACACAGATTTAAATACGTATTATTTTATTATACAATTGCTTTCCTTTTTTCTTTTATAATATAGAGTATTACCAGTGTATTGAATTTTTATTGAAACTATGTGTATACATAGGTTATGTAATGATTGAATTAATCTGAATAATAAAAGAGCATTATAAATCATTAGTTAGAGAAAGAGGATATTGGGTCTAGTATGACTGACAACCACTGTAGTAGACCAACTATAGTTGCATATTAGTGCCTTTTATAGGTCCTCGAAGTTTCTTTGTGTTCTGGTACTTGTCTGTCTCTCTAAATTCATCATAGTCGAAACTTTCCTCATTACAAGCTCCAGGTATATTGACCTTCGTGCTTCTCCACGGGCTGAAGTCTTTACTGATTCTGATCATTCATTCCATTTACAATGGCCCTGCCTATTTCTATTGCCTAACTAGCTCTTAGATCTCTTTTTATGACCCTAGCAAAAAGTCACTCCTTAGAGTAGCCTTGCTTGCTTTTTCATGAAAACATATTTTGTTATCTTAGCATTTGTAGTATTTTACAGTTACACTTTTGTTTGATAATTTGCATAAATGTCAGCATTCCTACCAAACTGCAAGATCCATGAAGTTTGGGACCATACATTTTTGTTCATTTCTATATATTCAAAAATTTTTGTAGTGCATAGTATAAAGTGGGGTTTCAAAAAATAGTAAGTAAATTATTTTTAAGTGAAAATAATATGAACTTGAAGATATGCCCTAGAATTAACAAATAAGTTTTAGGTAACTTACTCATGAAATTTTATTTCATTCCTACAATGTGATAATAAATGTTCTAAGTGCAGAGAATATAGCAGTGGACATAATTTAAAAAGTGTCCTATTTCAGTTTACAGTATAGAGGGAAATATAGGTCATGATATACATTACATAAATATATATCACATATATAATTGCACTATGCACTATACTAGATAGTACATAGTATATATAGTATTAGAATAAAATCAAAGTAGAGACAAGAGGAGTGTTACGTGGTGGTGAGATTCTATATTGTCTAGCTCAAGAAGGCTTATTTAGGAAGTGATACTTCGATAGAACAGAAGGAAAGAGGGACTGAAGAAAGTGAGCTAATATGTAATAGAGGATTTGAGATAAATAGCAAGTTAGAAATTAACAGGAACAAATGAAACAGAAAGAGAAATAAAAATTTGATCATAAGAATTGGTAGGGTTTTCAGGACAAGTGAATAAATGTGTCCTACAAGTCAAAAAGTCTTTTTAGAATTGTTTGGAGGACAAACCAATTTTACACCATTTAGAAATTTGGTGAGGGCAAAACTATTTTTCAAATTGTTGATTCAGATGTTTGACACGATACAAGTATACAAAAGTGATAAGAATAAGTTTATTTTTTGTATGGTACACATACCTTTCTATTTCAAGGCCTGCTACCCTGGTTCAGGTCTTTATCTGCTCTTTCCTGAGCTGTAATAACCTTACATCTCCAGATCTCCATAGGCATCAGCTCCGAAGCTCCCACCTGCAATTACTTAATGATTTACTGCTCCTATAATTCATTCTGTATTAGATATATGCTATGCTTCATATTTCTTCACATGGTGAACTCCTCTCTATGTGGCCTTGATGAGGATGACAGTTATGGCTTCTGCTTCCTCATTCCAATTCTACCTGCCACAGTCTTCACTGGGCACTCCATTTCCCAACTAAATAATTGGCCCAGTAGTGCCACAAGCAAAGTCAATATATATTCTGTCCCTATGGCTTACAACAGCTAGACTGTCTGCTGTGTGGGACCTCCACAGACCACCAAAACCAAGTCTATCTTTGTGCCTCTTGATGATGTGAATAAATTATTTTATTTATTATTTAGCTATTTTTTTTGCCACCTGCATACTAGTCTTCTTAATAAAATCACCCTTGCTCCTAAAAGTTTACTGACTCCCTGTGACCTAGAACATTTATTTTTTAGCTTTCAGTTTTGTATACAATACTTACATGAAAAACTTATCGCAATGGTACTGAATGAGTTTAAACATGGGAGACGGGACTGCGGTCTAATTTTTTCATTTGCTTCTGGAAGTGGTTCCAGATGTATCTTCTAAGAATCCATGCACTTGGAGTAAGCATACAGGGAACAAAGTTCAGTCTCTTAAGCCAGTAATTCAAATCTACCCATAAGGTAGGTTCAAATTTTCTTTTATGCTCTATCTTCCATGTTACATATATTTTCTATTTATGTGGGGTCAGTATCTTGACAGAAGTCATTGCTGATTCCAAGCTGCCTACATTTATTTACAGTTTATATTGCCTCACAAGTGCTTTCATTAAAGGGAAATTGTATTTACATCAAATTTCACTTGTTTGTGGCCTTTCTTAACAGTTTGAGCTTAACAACACAAAACGTAGATACAAAACAATAAAGCGTGCTTTTCCTTTCTTTCTGCTCTCTTTGACCATGCAAGGGCACAGCAGGAAGATACCCTCTGCAAATCAGGCAGAGAGCCCTTACCAGAACCCAATTATGTTGCCACCCTGTTCTCAAACTTTCAGCCTTCAGAGCTGTGAAAAATAATTTTTTGTTGTTTAAGCATCCAGTCTATGGTAATTTGTTATAGGAACCAAATGGTCTAAGACAATTGCTTTTATAGTTTTTCACATTAGTGTGTAATAGCTCCCAAACTGCATAATAAGCACCTTAGAGATAAGAGTTATATGTTAATGTTTGAATTCCCACAATGCTCAATGTGTAGTATAACTCTTGCAAATTGTATATATTTAATAAGAAGAAATCTATACATTCTGCAAATGTAAAGCTGTAAAATTCTTGTCTATGAAGACTCTAAATCAGAAGGTAGAAAAATACTTCAACATTTTTATTCTACAAATGTCAACTCTTTCTTTAAACAATATGCAAACCATTCTTGATTTTTGTAGAAGCAAACATATTCTTCTACAAACCCTCAAAAATATTTGAAACAACATTTTTTCTTAAAATTGTAGACATATATATTTTAGTTTTGCATCACCCCTTCCATTTATACATGCAACAGTTATAGAGTTTATCCTGGAATATTTTTCTAATTTAAAAATATATAGAAATTATTAAGAATCTGACTTACAAAGAATAGGTTGTAAATCTCCCCAGTAAAATAACCCACAGACTTTTTTACTTTAGTGTCCTAGGTCCTTTAACTTTACAGTGTAAAACTTTTTCTAAAATTATCATTATTCTTATAATTCAATAGGGGCATCTTTCCACATTTTTTACATTCTATCTTTGAAAGCACAGATTGCACCATAATATTCTGCAAATTATCTGACTGCTATTGATATAACTCAATTCATAGAATAACATCCCTAGTATTGATTATAGGGGAAAATCCTTGCATTTGTGTTCATGTTTATGAACTGGTCAATTTAATAAATAATATTAATGGGTACTCTTGCTCTCTTAAATCATAATATGACAATATCTGAAGTTTCTCAAGTAAGTAAATGATACAAAGAGACATTTGGAAGGTATTAATAGAAAAACTAGTGTATGTTGTTTAAGGAGGACAAATATATACTAAAATTAAGTAAAATATCAACTCTATTAGAGAATATCAATCAACTATAAAAAGTTTACTAAGGAATTTTCAAAAATTTTAACTCTTTAACTGAAATTTCAGTTTTCTTAATTTTGTACTGAAGTGAATATATTTCTATATGAAGAGAAATGGCTATTGCACTAAAATGTCTCAGAAAATAGATTGGTATTTATACCTGAAATATATTATTGCACTAATAAAAATAAGCTAACAAAATAAAATAGCTATAATAATAAATTAATTTCACACATTTTATTCTACAAATATAAGTAGGCAATAGTTATACTTGAATACCGAAGTAAATAACTACTTGGAAAATAATTGACACAATTTCATAATTTTATAGATTATTCCAAAGTTAATATTTACCTAAATCATCCAATATCTTCAATAGTTTTACAGAAATAGATATAATAATATATAAACATTAAAAATTAGAGCAATGCCTAAACAAGCAAACATAAGAAGTCGTAAGTGTCTCTAGATCCTCACCGATAGAAAGAGTGTTTTTATTGGCACTTTATTGATTTCAAGTCCATAATGCCTCTGTGCCAAAAGTCTTAAAATTTTATGAAAAATAAGACCTTTTAGGTACCATCCTGGCAGACAAAGGAGTCAACATGTGATGCAGTAACTTCTTTTGTAGTCATGCTGACAAATTGCAGGCATCCATGGCTCTCAAACATTTGCCTTATTAGATTTAGATGATGGGCAGTTGCATTACTCATGTACAGATTATCTGCTACAATTCAGGCAGGACAGACACACAGGAGGATGTCATGGGTCACCTATTTATGTTTTTTAAAAAAGAAATGAGAGCAAAGAATGTTTTCAGTCATTACAAATTAATGTTTCTGAAACCTTAGAGCACAAGTCACAACACTGAAAAATATACTGAATACTGGACAGAGTTATTTTATTTTATTTATTTATTTTTTTGAGACAGAGTCTCACTCTTTTGCCCAGCCTGCAGTACAGTGCAGCAATCTCGACTCACTGCAACCTCTGCCTCCCGGGTTCAAGTGATTCTCCTGCCTCAGCCTCCCAAGTAGCTGGGATCACAGGTGCCTGCCACCATGCCTGGCTAATTTTTGTATTTTTAGTGGAGACTGGATTTCACCATGTTGGCCAGGCTGGTCTCAAACCCCTGACCTCAGGTGATCCGCCCACTTCCGCTTCCCAAAATGCTGTGATTACAGGTGTGAGCCACTGCGCCTGGCCTGGACAGATTTATAAAATCTCATATACTTTTCAAAAATCTGTACCTTTGCCCTTTTTCTCCACTTATTAATGGTGAGTTCCTAAACAACTTCCTTTTTATCAATTCTTATTGCATATCCTGCCTTTCACCTAAGTGAATGTACTTGCTTCTTTCCTGCCTTTCACCTAAGTGAATGTACTTGCTTCTTTCCCTTATTTTTTTCCAAAATATTTATATTGGCCTAACCCTATTTACCAATCGTATTTTTCACAAAGTATCCTAAAGAAGCTGATTTTTCATTGTTTCTATTATTGCTTATACAACACCACTTAACTTACTTATGAAATCATTGCCCACTATGTTTACCCCTCTAGAGTTTGAAAGATAATTAAATCGTGAATAGAGCTATAGTCTCTACCCACATGGAGCTTATTGTTTAATTGAAAAGATAGATGATATAAATAATCACACTATGTCCATTGACTATTGGCTGAAAATAATGCTGCATTGCAAATAATCACAAAAATATGGTGGCACATAAAACTAAAGGATTTTTACTCATTCTTCTGAGGTGGGCAGTGAGGTAGCTTTGCTAATTTCATTGGACTGACTCGTGTGGTAAGGAGGTGGTTGGGTGTAAGATGATTCAAGGTGGCTTTGTTTAGGACAACTAGGGTAACGACTTTTTCCCACGTGTCACAGCCTGGGTATAGTCTTTTCATAACGCTAGAGACACAAGAGAGATCAAGGGAAAAGTGAACATTACTCTGAGGCTTAGACTAAAAAATAGCTCTTCGTATTGTCATTCCTCATAACTGCAGGACATCCTTATACTAAGCATTCTGCCACTAAAATAACAAGAGTCCTTTGGCAAGTTTCCAACAACATATTCCTCAATTCTCACAAAACACTTAACAGCAGTGTTCTTGTAGTTCAGATTTCTATCAATAGTGTTCACAGAGATTGAGGTTTTTCTAAGGTGATTCACAATTTCTCCATAATTTTCTTTACTTCTTTCTGAACACTCACTGATAAAATCTTTAATGTCTAATTTTTGCTATCAATAATCTTTTCAAGGTACTCTTTTTCTATTTTATTCTTCCAGATTCATCCAGACTGTACTCACTGATCAATTAAAACGTTACTTCAAAATTTTATCTAAATGAAACTCTATACCAGTTGACCAACATGTCTTTTTTCCCCATTTATCCCATTCCCCCAGCTTCTGGTAACTACCATTCTATTCTCTATTTCTATGAGTTTGATTTTTTTGATTTCACATATAAGTGAGATAATATGATATTTGTGTCTCTGTGCCAGGCCATTTTCAACAATGTGATTGAACCTAGAGAATATAGGCTCAACCATGTTGTTCCAAATGGCAGACTTTTCTGGTTTTTTTGTTTGTTGTTTGTTTTGTTTTTTAAGGCTGAATAGTATTATATGGAACATATTGTGAACCTAAAAAGAAAAAAAGAGAATTCTGTTCTTCAGAGAAAAACATTTATTCTGGAATAAATAGGGAATTTGAAAATCCTGGGTATGAACGCTATGGTGAACCCTCGAGGGCTATAGGCATATCCAATGACACAAATAAAGTGGAAGTTTTTAAAGGCAAATGGAGGCAGATCACATAAATATTACATAAATCAATTTAAAATACTAATTCTTGGCCACAATAATCAATAAGCAATGGTTACATCAGGCCAAGGGAAAATAGACAGTTACTGGAAAGATGTCCTCGTAGAGGTGTTCTTTGTACCAGGCTGTGGTTTGGTGGAAATTTTTGAAATGTATTCTGTTATCGGGAATACGGTGTTTGAATTCCCATTTCTCCCTCCCCTTAATGGCCTCCTGGCTTTATTTAGTTTGGTTGGACATAAGTGAATTCATATGGTATTCACAATTTTTATAATATATATCACATATATTTTAATGAATTTATCTTTTTATGGACACTTAGGTTGTTTCCATATCTTGGCTTTTGTTAGTAGTGCTACAATAAGCATGTGAGTGCATATGTCTTTGGTATGTTGATTTCAGTTCCTTTGAGTATATAGCCAGTAAAGAGATTGCTCAATCATATGGTAATTCTATATTTAGGTTTTGGGAACACTCCAAGCTGTTTTCCAAAATGGCTATACTAATTTACAATACCACCAAGAGAGTATAAGAGTTCTCTTTAATCTACATCTTTGCCAACACTTATCTTTTATCTTTTTCATCATAGCCAGTCTAACAAGTGTGAGGTGATGTGTCATTGTGGTTTTAATTTTTTTTTTTTTTTTTTTTTTTTTTTGAGACAGAGTCTCTCTCTGTCTCCCGGGCTGGAGTGCAGTGGCCGGATCTCAGCTCACTGCAAGCTCCGCCTCCCGGGTTTACGCCATTCTCCTGCCTCAGCCTCCCGAGTAGCTGGGACTACAGGCGCCCACCACCTCGCCCGGCTAGTTATTTGTATTTTTTTTAGTAGAGACGGGGTTTCACCGTGTTAGCCAGGATGGTCTCGATCTCCTGACCTCGTGATCCGCCCGTCTCGGCCTCCCAAAGTGCTGGGATTACAGGGCTGAGCCACCGCGCCCGGCGTTGTTTTAATTTACTTTGATGATTAGACATGTTCAGCATGTTTTTCATATATCTGTTAGCTATTTGTAAGTCTAGAAATACATATTCAAGCCCTTTGCCTATTTTTAATAGGGTTACTTGTTTTCTTGTTATTAAGGAGCTTGTATTCCTTATATATTTCAAATATTAGCCCCTCATCCAATGTACAATTTACAAATTATTTTCTCCCACTCTGTGGGTTGTCTCTTCACTCTATTAATTATCTTGCTGTGCAGAAGCTTTTTATTTCAATGAAATACCATTTGTTCATTTTTGCTTTTGTTGCCTGTTCTTTTGGGGTCATATCCAAAATATCTCTGCCCAAACCAGTGTCATGGAACTTTTTCTCTGTTTTCATCCAGTAGCTTTATAGGGTCAAGTCTGATGTTTAAGTCTTTAATCCATTTTGAGTTTATTCTTACATAAATAGTAAAACAAGTGTCAATTTTTATTCTTCTGTATGTAAATATACAATTTTCCCAAAACCATTTATTGAAGAGACTGTCCTTTCCCCATTGCATGCTCCTGAAACCTTTGTTAAAAATCAATTGACTATAGATGTCTGGTTTTTCCACTGGTCTATGTTTTGTTTTTATGCAGTACCATACTGCTTTGGCTACCTTAGCATTGTAGTATGTTTTGAAGTCATGTAGTGTGATGCCTCTGGCTTTGTTCATTTTGGTCAGAATTGCATTTGGTATTTGGAGATTTTTGTAGTTTTATAGAAATTTTATGATTGTTTTCATTTTCTATGAAGAATGACATTTATGTTTTGATAGGGATTGCATTAAATTTGTAGATGAGGGGGCGGAGCAAGATGGCCGAATAGGAACAGCTCCAGTCTCCAACTCCCAGCGCGAGCGACACAGAAGACCGGTGATTTCTGCATTTTCAACTGAGGTACTGGGGTCATCTCACTAGGGAGTGCCGGACAATCGGTGCTGGTCAGCTGCTGCAGCCTGACCAGCGAGAGCTGAAGCAGGGCGAGGCATCGCCTCACCTGGAAGCGCAAGGGGGAAGGGGATCCGTTTTCCTAGCCAGGGGAACTGAGACACACAACACCTGGAAAATCGGGTAACTCCCACCCCAATACTGCGCTGTAAGCATACAGGCACACCAGAATATATCCCACACCTGGCCGGGAGGGTCCCACGCCCACGAAGCCTCCCTCACTGCTAACACAGCAGTCTGCCGCGATCTATCCGCAAGGCAGCAGCGAGGCTGGGGGAGGGGCGCCCGCCATTGCTGAGGCTTAAGTAGGTAAACAAAGCCGCTGGGAAGCTCGAACTGGGTGGAGCTCACAGCAGCTCAAGGAAGCCTGCCTGTCTCTGTAGTCTCCACCTCTGGGGACAGCGCACAGCTGAAGACCAACAGGGGAAGTAGCAGGAGCCGGTGCAGACGCCAACAACTCTGTCTGACAGCTTTGGGGAGAGCCGTGGATCTCCCAACGCGGAGGTTGAGATCTGAGAACGGACAGACTGCCTGCTCAGGTGTGTCCCTGACCCCTGAGTAGCCTAGCTGGGAGAAATCCCCCACTAGGGGCAGTCTGACACCCCACACCTCACAGGGTGGAGTACACCCCTGAGAGGAAACTTCGAAAGGAAGAATCAGACAGGTACACTCGCTGTTCAGCAATATTCTATCTTCGGCAACCTCTGCTGCTGATACCCAGGCAAACAGGGTCTGGAGTGGACCTCAAGCAATCTCCAACAGACCAACAGACAGTCCTTCTGATTGTCAGAAGGAAAACTATCAAACAGGAAGGACACCTATA
Organism: Rhinopithecus roxellana; assembly: GCF_007565055.1. Classification (NCBI taxonomy): domain Eukaryota; kingdom Metazoa; phylum Chordata; class Mammalia; order Primates; family Cercopithecidae; genus Rhinopithecus; species Rhinopithecus roxellana. The sequence continues at coordinate 37,081,050 of NC_044558.1, forward strand.
CCAAAACCGCATCAGTACGTCACCACCATCAAAGACCAGAGACAGATAAAACCACAAAGATGGGGAAGAAGCAGGGCAGAAAAGCTGGAAATTCAAAAAATAAGAGCGCATCTCCCCCTGCAAAGGAGCGCAGCCCATCGCCAGCAACGGATCAAAGCTGGTCAGAGAATGACTTGGACGAGAGGAGAGAAGAAGGCTTCAGTCCATCAAACTTATCAGAGCTAAAGGAGGAATTACGTACCCAGCGCAAAGAAACTAAAAATCTTGAAAAAAGAGTGGAAGAATTGACAGCTAGACTAATTAATGCAGAGAAGATCATAAACGAAATGACAGAGATGAAAACCATGACACGAGAAATACGTGACAAATGCACAAGCTTCAGTAACCGACTCGATCAACTGGAAGAAAGAGTATCAGCGATTGAAGATCAAATGAATGAAATGAAGCGAGAAGAGAAACCAAAAGAAAAAAGAAGAAAAAGAAATGAGCAAAGCCTGCAAGAAGTATGGGATTACGTAAAAAGACCAAATCTACGCCTCATTGGGGTGCCTGAAAGTGAGGGGGAAAATGGAACCAAGTTGGAAAACACTCTTCAGGAAATCATCCAGGAGAACTTCCCCAACCTAGTAGGGCAGGCCAACATTCAAATTCAGGAAATACAGAGAACGCCACAAAGATACTCCTCCAGAAGAGCAACTCCAAGACACATAATTGCCAGATTCACCAAAGTTGAAATGAAGGAAAAAATCTTAAGGGCAGCCAGAGAGAAAGGTCGGGTTACCCACAAAGGGAAGCCCATCAGACTAACAGCAGATCTCTCGGCAGAAACTCTACAAGCCAGAAGAGAGTGGGGGCCAATATTCAACATTCTTAAAGAAAAGAATTTTCAACCCAGAATTTCATATCCAGCCAAACTAAGTTTCATAAGTGAAGGAGAAATAAAATCCTTTACAGATAAGCAAATGCTTAGAGATTTTGTCACCACCAGGCCTGCCTTACAAGAGACCCTGAAGGAAGCCCTAAACATGGAAAGGAACAACCGGTACCAGCCATCGCAAAAACATGCCAAAATGTAAAGACCATCGAGGCTAGGAAGAAACTGCATCAACTAACGAGCAAAATAACCAGTTAATATCTAATGGCAGGATCAAGTTCACACATAACAATATTAACCTTAAATGTTAATGGACTAAATGCTCCAATTAAAAGACACAGACTGGCAAACTGGATAAAGAGTCAAGACCCATCAGTCTGCTGTATTCAGGAGACCCATCTCACATGCAGAGACATACATAGGCTCAAAATAAAGGGATGGAGGAAGATCTACCAAGCAAATGGAGAACACAAAAAAGCAGGGGTTGCAATCCTTGTCTCTGATAAAACAGACTTTAAACCATCAAAGATCAAAAGAGACAAAGAAGGCCATTACATAATGGTAAAGGGATCAATTCAACAGGAAGAGCTAACTATCCTAAATATATATGCACCCAATACAGGAGCACCCAGATTCATAAAGCAAGTCCTTAGGGACTTACAAAGAGACTTAGACTCCCATACAATAATAATGGGAGACTTCAACACTCCGCTGTCAACATTAGACAGATCAACGAGACAGAAAGTTAACAAGGATATCCAGGAATTGAACTCATCTCTGCACCAAGCGGACCTAATAGACATCTATAGAACTCTCCACCCCAAATCAACAGAATATACATTCTTCTCAGCACCACATCGCACTTATTCCAAAATTGACCACATAATTGGAAGTAAAGCACTCCTCAGCAAATGTAAAAGAACAGAAATTATAACAAACTGTCTCTCAGACCACAGTGCAATCAAACTAGAACTCAGGACTAAGAAACTCAATCAAAACCGCTCAACTACATGGAAACTGAACAACCTGCTCCTGAATGACTACTGGGTACATAACGAAATGAAAGCGGAAATAAAGATGTTCTTTGAAACCAATGAGAACAAAGATACAACATACCAGAATCTCTGGGACACATTTAAAGCAGTGTGTAGAGGGAAATTTATAGCACTAAATGCCCACAAGAGAAAGCAGGAAAGATCTAAAATTGACACTCTAACATCACAATTAAAAGAACTAGAGAGGCAAGAGCAAACACATTCAAAAGCTAGCAGAAGGCAAGAAATAACTAAGATCAGAGCCGAACTGAAGGAGATAGAGACACAAAAAACCCTCCAAAAAATCAATGAATCCAGGAGTTGGTTTTTTGAAAAGATCAACAAAATTGACAGACCGCTAGCAAGGCTAATAAAGAAGAAAAGAGAGAGGAATCAAATAGATGCAATAAAAAATGATAAAGGGGATATCACCACTGACCCCACAGAAATACAAACTACCATCAGAGAATACTATAAACGCCTCTACGCAAATCAACTAGAAAATCTAGAAGAAATGGATAATTTCCTGGACACTTACACTCTCCCAAGGCTAAACCAGGAAGAAGTTGAATCCCTGAATAGACCAATAGCAGGCTCTGAAATTGAGGCAACAATTAATAGCCTACCCACCAAAAAAAGTCCAGGACCAGATGGATTCACAGCTGAATTCTACCAGAGGTACAAGGAGGAGCTGGTACCATTCCTTCTGAAACTATTCCAATCAATAGAAAAAGAGGGAATCCTCCCTAACTCATTTTATGAGGCCAACATCATCCTGATACCAAAGCCTGGCAGAGACACAACAAAAAAAGAGAATTTTAGACCAATATCCCTGATGAACATTGATGCAAAAATTCTCAATAAAATACTGGCAAACCGGATTCAGCAGCACATCAAAAAGCTTATCCACCATGATCAAGTGGGCTTCATCCCTGGGATGCAAGGCTGGTTCAACATTCGCAAATCAATAAACGTAATCCAGCATATAAACAGAACCAAAGACAAGAACCACATGATTGTCTCAATAGATGCAGAAAAGGCTTTTGACAAAATTCAACAGCCCTTCATGCTAAAAACGCTCAATAAATTCGGTATTGATGGAACGTATCTCAAAATAATAAGAGCCATTTATGACAAACCCACAGCTAATATCATACTGAATGGGCAAAAACTGGAAAAATTCCCTTTGAAAACTGGCACAAGACAGGGATGCCCTCTCTCACCACTCCTATTCAACATAGTGTTGGAAGTTCTGGCTAGGGCAATCAGGCAAGAGAAAGAAATCAAGGGTATCCAGTTAGGAAAAGAAGAAGTCAAATTGTCCCTGTTTGCAGATGACATGATTGTATATTTAGAAAACCCCATTGTCTCAGCCCAAAATCTCCTTAAGCTGATAAGCAACTTCAGCAAAGTCTCAGGATACAAAATTAATGTGCAAAAATCACAAGCATTCTTATACACCAGTAACAGAGAAGCAGAGAGCCAAATCAGGAATGAACTTCCATTCACAATTGCTTCAAAGAGAATAAAATACCTAGGAATCCAGCTTACAAGGGATGTAAAGGACCTCTTCAAGGAGAACTACAAACCACTGCTCAGTGAAATCAAAGAGGACACAAACAAATGGAAGAACATACCATGCTCATGGATAGGAAGAATCAATATCGTGAAAATGGCCATACTGCCCAAGGTTATTTATAGATTCAATGCCATCCCCATCAAGCTACCAATGAGTTTCTTCACAGAATTGGAAAAAACTGCTTTAAAGTTCATATGGAACCAAAAAAGAGCCCGCATTGCCAAGACAATCCTAAGTCAAAAGGACAAAGCTGGAGGCGTCACGCTACCTGACTTCAAACTATACTACAAGGCTACAGTAACCAAAACAGCACGGTACTGGTACCAAAACAGAGATATAGACCAATGGAACAGAACAGAGTCCTCAGAAATAATACCGCACATCTACAGCCATCTGATCTTTGACAAACCTGAGAGAAACAAGAAATGGGGAAAGGATTCCCTATTTAATAAATGGTGCTGGGAAAATTGGCTAGCCATAAGTAGAAAGCTGAAACTGGATCCTTTCCTTACCCCTTATACGAAGATTAATTCAAGATGGATTAGAGACTTAAATGTTAGACCTAATATCATAAAAACCCTAGAAGAAAATCTAGGTAGTACCATTCAGGACATAGGCATGGGCAAGGACTTCATGTCTAAAACACCAAAAGCAACGGCAGCAAAAGCAAAAATTGACAAATGGGATCTCATTAAACTAAAGAGCTTTTGCACAGCAAAAGAAACTACCATCAGAGTGAACAGGCAACCTACAGAATAGGAGAAAATTTTTGCAACCTACTCATCTGACAAAGGGCTAATATCCAGAATCTACAAAGAACTCAAACAAATATACGAGAAAAAAACAAACAACCCCATCAAAAAGTGGGGAAAGGATATGAACAGACATTTCTCAAAAGAAGATATTCATACAGCCAACAGACACATGAAAAAATGCTCATCGTCACTCGCCATCAGAGAAATGCAAATCAAAACCACAATGAGATACCATCTCACACCAGTTAGAATGGCAATCATTAAGAAGTCAGGAAACAACAGGTGTTGGAGAGGATGTGGAGAAATAGGAACACTTTTACACTGTTGGTGGGATTGTAAACTAGTTCAACCATTATGGAAAACAGTATGGCAATTCCTCAAGGATCTAGAACTAGATGTACCATATGACCCAGCCATCCCACTACTGGGTATATACCCAAAGGATTATAAATTATTCTACTACAAAGACACATGCACACGTATGTTTATTGCGGCACTATTCACAATAGCAAAGACTTGGAATCAACCCAAATGTCCATCTGCGACAGACTGGATTAAGAAAATGTGGCACATATACACCATGGAATACTATGCAGCCATAAAAAAGGATGAGTTTGCGTCCTTTGTAGGGACATGGATGCAGCTGGAAACCATCATTCTTAGCAAACTATCACAAGAACAGAAAACCAAACACCGCATGTTCTCACTCATAGGTGGGAACTGAACAATGAGATCACTTGGACTCGGGAAGGGGAACATCACGCACTGGGGCCTATCATGGGGAGGGGGGAGGGGGGAGGAGGGAGGGATTGCATTGGGGAGTTATACATGATATAAATGATGAATTGATGGGTGCTGAGGAGTTGATGGGTGCAGCACACCAACATGGCATAAGTATACATATGTAACAAACCTGCACGTTATGCACATGTACCCTAGAACTTAAAGTATAATAAAAAAAAAAATAAAATAAAATAAAAAAAAAAGAAAATTTGTAGATGATTTTGTATAGTCTGGATATCTTAACAATATTAATTCTTGCAATCCATGAACACAAGATATCTTTCCATTTATTTTTATCATCTTTAATTTATTTCAATATTTTATAGTTTTTGGTATAGAGATATTTTATCTCCTTAAATTACTCCTAAGTATGGTCTTTGATGCTATCATAAATTGGATTCTTTTTTAAATTTCATTTTCCGACAGATTGTGTTTACTACATGGAAACACCACTAATTTTTTGTAAGGCAATTTTTGCATCCTACAACTTTACTAAACTAATTAATAAGCTCTAACTTTCTTTACTGGAGCCTTTAGAGTTTTCTATATGTAAGATTATGTGTTTACAAACAGAAAATTTTACTTTGTTACTATTGGAATGCTTTTTACTTCTTTTTCTTGTCTAAGTGCTCTGCCTAGGACTTCAAGTACTGTTACATAGAAGTAGTGAGAGTAGACCTCCTTATCTTCTTCCGGATCTAGGAAAAAAAGTCTTCAACTTTTCATCATGATGATACTTGTGGGTTTGTCATGTATGGCCTTTATTGTGTTTAGAAAATTTTCTTCTATACCTAACTTGTTGTATGTTTTATCATGAAAATATGACATTTAAATTTTCCAAATGCTTGTTTGGCATCTGTTGAGATGATCGAACTGCTTTTGTCCTTCGTTTTGGTAATATGATTAATCATAATTATTAATATATATATTTGACTATATTGCATATATTGAACCAACATTGCGTCCTAGGGATAAGTCTCAGTTGATCATGGTAAACAATCCATTTAATGTACAGTTAAATGCAGTTTGCTGACATTTTGTTGAGGGTTTTTGCATCTATGTTCTCTAGTAATATTGGTCTACAATTTTCATTTCTCATAGTATTTTTGTCTGGCATTGATCAGAGTAATGCTGGTTTCATATGATGAGTTTGGAAGTATGCCTTCTCTGTAACGTATTGAAAAAGTTTAAGGACTGCTATTAGTTCTTTAAATATTTGGTAGCATTGAGTCATGAAGCCATATGGTCCTGGAATTTTCTTTGATGAGAGATTTTTAATTAATGATTTGATCTTTTTACTCGTTATTAGTTTTTTGAAATTTTCAGTTTCTTTATTATTCAGTCTTGGTAGATTACATGTTTCTAGGAATTTACCCATTTTTTAAAGATTGTCCAATTTGCAGCTATATAATTGTTCACAGTAGTCTCTTATGATTCTTTACATTTATGTTGTCAGTTGTAATGTCTCCTCTTTCACTTATGATTTTATCTATTCAGCCTTAGCTTTTTTTTCTTAGTTTGTCTAGCTAAGGGATTTTAAGTTTTGTTTAGCTTTTCAAAACACCAGTTCTTCATTTCATTGATAATATTTTTCTACTCTATATTTTATTTATTTCTGTTCTGATTTTTATTTCTTTCCTTCTACTAGCTTTGGACTTCATTTATTCTTCTTTTTCTAGTCCTTTGTGATGTAATATTAAGATCTTTGTTTTTTTGATGTGGCATTTATTGCTACAAACTTCCCTTTGGAACTGATTTTGATGCATCTCATAAATTTCAATATGTTGTGTTTTCAATTTTGTGTCTCTAGATTTTTTTTAAAATTTCCTTTTTGATTTATTATTTGACCCAATAGTTGTTCAGGAGCATATTGCTTAATTGCCGAATGTTCATTCATTTTCCATGATTCCTCCTGCTATCGATTTCTAATTTATACCATTGTGGTCAGAAGATATTTGATATAAATATGTATTTTGTTGCCATTGGGTAGAATGTTCTGTATATGTCTGTTAGGTCCTATTTGTTTAGTGTCTAGCTCAAATTCAATGTTTTCTTATTGATAGTCTGTCTGAAAGATTTGTCCAATGTTGAAAGGTTATCAAATAATAATTTATATCTCATTATTGTGTTGCAATATGTCTTCCTTCAAGTCTCTTCATGCTTGCATTATATATTTAGGACCTGGGTTGAGGGCATATATAATTATAATGTCCTCTTGATATTACAATTTTACCACTATATAATGGCCATATTTGTCTCTTTTTACAGTTTTCTACCTAAAGTCTATTTTATCTAAAAATAAGTATACTACCTCTGTTCCCTTTTTGTTTCTTTGCATGGAATATCTTTTTCTGTTCCTTCACTTTCAGTCTGAGTGCCCTTAATGTGGTGTAAGTCTCTTGTAGGCAGCATATAGCTGTCTTGTTTTTACACATTTGACCAATCTGTTTTTTGTTTGGTTGTTTGTTTGTTTGTTTGTTTTTTGCTGTTAGAGAATTTAATGCATTCATAATCAACCTAATTATTGACAAATAAGAACATACTAGTACAATTTTGTTAATTATTTTCTAGCTGTTTTGTACATCTTTTGTTTGTTTCTCTCTTTATTCTTTGTTATTTGATGACTTTCTATAGTGATAGTCTTTGAATCTTTTCGTTTTATCTTTTGCGTATCTATTACAGACTTTCACTTTCTGGTTACCTAGAAACTTACATAAAACATCTTATACTTGGCCAGGCATGGTGGCTCATACCTGTAATCCCAGCATTTTGGGAAGACAAGGTGGGCAGATTACCTGAGGTCAGGAGTTCGAGAGCAGTCTGACCAACATGGAGAAACCCTGTCTCTAGTAAAAATACAAAATTAATCAGGAGTGATGGCACTTGCCTGTAATCCCAGCTACTTAGGAGGCTGTGGCAAGAGAATTGCTTGAACCCAGGAGGTGGAGGTTGTGGTAACCCAAGATCATGCCATTGCACTCCAGTCTGAGCAACAAGAGCAAAATTCTGTCTCCAAAAAAAAAAAAAAAAAAAACAAACAAATAAAAATCTTGTACTTCTAACTGGGTATGTTAAGCTGATTACAAATTAACTTTGGTCACATGCACAAACTAGAGTTTTTATTGTACTTTCTCTCATTTTGTGTTTTTATTATCACAATTTACATTTTAAAAATATTTTGTATCCTTAACAAATTATTGTAGCTTTAGCTGTTTTTCATAGGTTTGCTTTTTCACCTTTATACTAGAGACACAATTGATTTACAGTATCATAGTGTTTTGTATTTGACAATGTACTTACTTTTACCAGTGAGTTTTATACTTTCAGTTAACGTTACTAATTAGTGTCCTTTTCCTTCAGCTTAAATAACGCCTTTTAGCATTTCTTGTAAGAACCTTCTAATGGTAATAAACTCTCTCATCTTTTGTTTGTCTGAGAAAGTTTTTATTACCTCTTCATTTTTGAAAGATGGGTTGTTGGGTATAGTATTTTGGGTTGGCAATTTTTTTCTTTCAGGATTTTCAATCTGTCATTGTACTCTCTTTTAGTCAAGAAGGTTTCTGCTGAAAAAATACGCTGGTGAACTTATGATTATTTCATTCTATGTAACAATTCACTTCTCCCTTTCTGCTTGCAAAACTCTCTTTTTGTCTTTAACTTTTGGTAGTTTGATTAGGATGGGTCTCAGTGTGGGTCCCTTTGTATTCATGGTATTTGCTATTTTGGGGGCTTTCTGGGTTTAGATTTCTATTTCCTTTCACAGGGTTGGAAAATTTTCTGTAATTATTTCTTTGATTTTTTTCTTTTTTTCTTCTTTCCTTCCTTCCTTCCTTTCTTCCTTCCTTCCTTCCTTCTTTCCTTCTTTCCTTCCTTCTTTCCTTCCTTCCTTCCTTCCTTTTTGTTATTCATTCTTCTTTTCAGATTGTATGATTCCAGTGACATGTCAAGTTCACTGATCCTTTCTTTTGCTTGATCTACTCTGCATATATATAATACACATATAATTTCTTGGTTGAAATTCTGAGTTTGTTTTTGTAATGCTCTCCTGAACTCAATGGTAATCTTTATAATCACCATGTTACCTTCCAGGAAAAAACATATCTCCACTCAGGTCAGTTTCTGGAAATTTATCTTGTTCTTTTATTTGAAATATATTATGTTTCTTTATTTTCCTTGACTCTCTGTATTGGTGTCTTTGCATACTATAAGATGACTATTTCTTCCTGTCTTGCCAGAATGGCTTTTTGTAGGAGAAGAATCTCACCAGTCTGTCTGTCCAATGATTTTATGGTATTCTCAGATCTGTATTTTTGTCTATATTGCTGTCTCTGTTTTTGGTAGCCACCTGGAGCTTAGGGTGTGTCACACCTTATCAGTGCCATGAGACTGGCAAAGTAGGAGTTAGACTCTCTATATGTTGTTGGAAAAGTTAGGGTGTTGGTTGTGTGATTCAATTACTTCTATCTTCATGGAGAAGCTGAATTGCAATTTATCTTTCACTTTGTCTGCACTAAGCTGTGAAGACAATCTGTGGCAAATGCCTATGATCATATTCAGGCTGTAGCCTGAGATTCTAGGGAGAGAGCTGCTGTATGTCTACCCATTGTAAGTTCACCTCTTTGTTTACTATGGTCTACAACTACTTAGAAATACAAAGCCCCATTGACTCCCAGAGCTAGATTATTAAGGAGACAGTATCTTTGGTGAGAACTATGAATGCTGTGACACTAGGTGGTTGGCCAGGCTTCTTGTAGGAACAATAGGTAGGTCTGGATTCATCACTGGGACAAGTTGGAGAAGAAGCTCATAAAGTGCTGAGTTTTGGCTCCAGCTGATAGAAGGCCATTGTTTGTTTGCCCTGTAAGTTCTGTAAGTTCCCTTATGCCCAATTTTGTTAGAAGCTGGGACATCAAGTAGCCACTGGAATTGTGTGTCACAACCCTCTCTCAGATAGTAAATGGAAGCTTCATGTTCCTGCCCCTTTTGCATTACTTCGAAAGAGTGTACGCCCTGGACTATCTCTGTGCTCACGTAAACCCAACTTTTTATTCTATGATCTGGGGAGATTTGCATATATCTAATCCTTCCTCCTTCCAGACGTAGGTTTAGAATGCAGTCCCTCAGGTAGAAGCTATTAAATTTGGGGTGTTCAAGGTGTGGACACTTTCCAAGAGGGATTCATAGAACAGGAGGTATTGCTAGGGTAATTTGGAGAAAAAGGGTCAGGAAGTATCAATGTGCTTCTCAGGCTTAAAGAGGGCTAACATTTGTCTGTCCCTCTAACTTTCTGATGTAAGTTAGTTAGAACCCAAGTAGCCAGTGCAAAATTGTGTTATAATTCCTTGCAGGGAAAAATAAAGAGTCACGTTTTAAAGCCTCTTCTCTGCATGACTTCTATGCGATAATTCCCTTGAAAGTGCTTTCATACCTGTATAAAAAATGTTACTCTTTTCCTGTGGTCTAGAGAGATACTTGTATGCCAGGACCCTCTGCTCCCAGAATTAAGAGATTTGGGAAGCAGTCACTTGGGTGGAAATATAAATGTTGAGATACTCAATATGTGGGCAAATTCCTTCCAGGAGGGGCTAATAGACCTGGAGTTATCACTGGGGTGAACCAGAGGAGTAGGTGTCCTAAATGTCAATTTTTTTTTCTCAGTCTGGCGATGGTTAATATTTGCCTGCCCTTTTAACTTTCTGACGAAAGCTAGTTAGAATCCAGGCCACATGGTAGCCACTGAAAGAGTATGTCATATACCTTTTCTGTGGAGAAATATTGGGAAGGTTTCATTAACTCCCTTCTATACACTCTTCTGGGGGATGAAAACCCTGTAAGTGCTTGCACTTCCATATAAAACTGCTGCTTTGTTCCTGTGGCCTAGAAAAAAGAAGTGTTTAATCCTCTTTACTCCCAGAGTAGGTGAATTAAGAGTCAAACAGTGGGTTTAAGTTAGTGTGGTATATGTGAGGTCAAAAACCTATTCTCCATAGGGAGAAGCTCAGTGTTGGAGATTCCTCTCTTGATTTTATAGCACAGTGCCCAGGTAGGGGCTGATACCTGTGTGCCCTAGCTTTTCCTTCTCATTTGGCGTGGATGTTTCCTCAGTTGCCTCGTGGTTAGGAGTCTCTAATCTGACTTTCAGAAAGAATTGATCCATGAATACATGTTTATTTGGTGTGCCTGTATGTGGAGGGAGAGTTAGGAGATTCCTATTCTGCCATGTTGCTGATATCATGCCTGTATTAATTTTCTATCGCTGTTGTAACATATATCAAAAATATAAAATTGTATGGCACAATACGCATTTTTGTTTCTCATTTTTGTAGGTCAGAAGTTCTGGTATGGCATGACTCACCTGGGTTTTCTGCCCAAAATCTCACAAGGCCAAAATCAAGTTATATGCAGAACTGTGTTGCATTCTAGAGGCTCTGGAGATAATCTACTTCCAGATGTATTTAAGTTGTTGGCAGAATTTATTTCTAAGCAGTTGTAAAAGTGAGTACTCTGTTTCCTTGGTGACACAGGTAGGCACATCTCCCATCTCCTCAAAGCCATCTGTACCCCTTGTCATGTCACCCTTTCCATCTTCAAAGCCATAAATAATAGAAAAATTTCTTCCCACAATTTTAATTCTGACTTCTCTTCCTGCCATGTATCTCTAACTCCAGCTTAAGATATTTCTCTACTGAATGGAATGGAATATGTCCATCTGATAATCCTGTGTAGGATTCTTTTTAAGATCTATAGTCTTAACTACATCTGCAAAGTTTCTGTTTCTATGTAATGTCACACATTCACATTATCTAGCAATAGATGCATGGAAATGGCTGGGGTGGGATGATGGTCCTGAGCATGATGTCAATCACACAGACCTTTTTACATCCTGATAAGCAGCTGGATTGATTCTTTCTGCTCTAATTGAGCAATTTGTAAACTCAAATGTAAAATTGCTAACATTTTGGAGAATGTAAATAACATTTCTGATTTGGAATAACAAATTAAAGTGAGATCAATTTCTAAAATATTCAGTAAGGGAAAATCTAAATTTGAATTAGAAGAATTCTGTATTCTTTTTATTCCTGTGACTCAAAAATCCAATGGAATAAAAAAGTAATTTCCTAATCATTCACTGTTATTAAGAAATTATTTGAGCTTTGCTAATAATTTGATGAGGAGCAAAATGATCAGCATTAGGTACTCTACCAGTCAATAGCAGATGAACATTAAAACCATGAGGCCCTGAGAATGGCTCTATATTTGATCATGCAGGCAGTTGTTGTATACTCTGAAGCTCGGATACCTGTGAGTTCTGGGATGGGGGTGGAAGAGGAAGACACGAAGTAAAAAGGAGCTGTTATGACTTAGGTAGTAAAGGTCAGGGGAAAGAGTTTCATTTCTAGCTCAGTATATTCATAATTACTCTAGATACAACACTATAAAAATGACCCCTCGTATGATGCCTTTTCTGGTAATGCTAATTACATAAACTCACCCAGCATTAGAAAAAACAAATCAAGTCATTGGTGTGGCATGATGAATTCAAGGGATTTCCTGACCTCATTCCAATTGCAGCAAATAACCCCAGTGAGATGAAACATTTCTGCAGCACTGAGGAGTTGCTCAGTACAGTCTGCCAGATTTCTGTCTAATGACTTGCTAAGAAAGAACTTACTGAGAATTTATTTTCTCTGTATGTTTTTGGACATAAATCTACCTGGCATCCTAACCCATGGGGAAGATAGGAAATAGCCACTCAACAATTGATGAAACAGAACTAAAACTGCCAATCTGCTTCTCAAGTATGTGAGGGAAACCATCTGGTTGCATCTTTAAAGAGCATTTTCTCAAGAGTAATTTAGGTGAGAACCACTAAGCAAAGTGGAAAGGATCTGTCACCCATTCTGTAAACAAGATGACACTTCTCAGCTAACAGGCACATGCCTCTGCAAATGTAAAGTTAGGCACATCAGGATATGTAAAATTGGTATTGGGCAGTGGGGGAGAAAGATACAGATGGGCTTTAATTTTTTAAACTCCAAATGAATATCTAATGAATAGAAAGATAAAGATGGAATTCAAAAAGTGTCAATTAAACAGCTGTTGCCTCAAACACCTCTCTATCACAGAAAACTATAACATTTCAGTAAAACTCTCAGGAAGACAGTTATAGAGATATAGTCTGTAATAAAAGTAAGCCACTGTATTGGTCATATTAATGAGCCATTTAAAAATAAATGTTTTTTGTTTATAAGTAACTTCATGAAATATTCTAGAATAACATATAGGCCTTTTAAGGGAAAAATCTCAAGACTAAAATATTTGTCCATTAACATACAAATTCATGTATTTATTCATTCAACTGATGTATATGATTATGTTAATCTTCTGCTAAAAAATGGCTATTAATTTTTCACTTGTCTGTAATATAAGCTCAAAGGTTCGAGCTTTTGTTATATGCCCCAGTCTTGTGTTTACCTATATCTTCTGATACACTTTGTCAAACAGCTGTGTAGAATGTTTTACAGTTCCACAAAGAAACCATTCTTCTGTCTTTTAATGTGCTCTATTCTGTATGGAATTTTGTTCTAAGACCAACTGGTTTAAGACCTATGTGAAAAAATTAACACCCCCATGCCTAATATTTACTCAATAATATCAAGCTGAATTAATCATTCCAATTTTTCTGTACCTTTAACATATTTTATTATCTCTCTATAGATTTAATACATATTTTAAATGACTCACAAAGCAAATAGAAATAATCATTGGCTTTGGAGTCACATAATTATTGGTTCAAATACTTGCCCTATCATTTATTTGCTTTAGGACTTGAAAAAATATTACTTTTATTCTATGTCAAGATTAATGCTTATTTTATAGGAACATTGAGAATATTAAATTGATTCATATATAAAACCACAGTGCCTAGTTGTTAATATGCACTTAACAAATGTCCTTTTCTTCAAAATTACAGCACTATAAATATGTAACTTATATAATTCTAATTTCATCCACCTGTGACTATAAACTAACTTATATTTTATTTTTTAAAAACCCATGTTTTATGGTACAAGCTTTCTGTCATACTTCCTAGAAGTAGTCTTATGTAAATTCTTATTATTTCCATTTGCTCCCAAGGAAAAATGAATGAATCAACCAAACATTTATTTCACGTAAGTGGTAGGTGCTTTAGCTATGTAATCTGTGAGTGTTTGGAAGAAGGTATATTCTGAAGATCAAGGGAGAGCAGAGTTTGAGGAGCACACAAAAGGCTCATCTATGCACCATTTATCTTAAAGGAGTAGTTGGGCACCCACATGTAGCTGGCCACAGCTAAAATATTTCTAAATAGTCACTTGGAAAAATAATTAGGAATTATACTTTCCTTCCCTTCATGTTGGCCTCAAACACTGAAAGCATACAGAGGGAATATCTTATTAAGTATACAAAAGGTTTTTAAGACTATATGGCAAATTTGTAGAGAGAATGTAATATTTTATAAAATATAGATCAAGAGACTTTTTATTTCTGTTACTACTTCATATTTCTTTGCTTTTACTACTGTCTTTAAGTGATCAAATTAAGCAAAATCCAACAAGAAATCTCAAGATAGCCAAAATGTAATTTCAGAAATTAAGTTGTTCAGAAAAAAACCACAGGAGTTAGAAGAGAGAAGTAAAATATAACATTGAATATTTTGCTTTAACATATGTCTACCTATACTTTCTTACCTATCCTTTTTATTTCTGAGAGACTACAGCCGTAGTCAAGACATAATTGAATCCTTTGCTATATGGTGTTTTACCAAGTTCTTATCCTTATTCATTTCAAACTTACTTTGATTACAATTCACTGACATTTAACATATTGCTTAGCTAACAGCTATATATATATATATATATATATAACATTGTTTACTCTGGTGATATTTTTCAGCCTAATTATATTCTTTCATTCTAAAATTTTATTTTATTCAAAATGTGTGACAGAGAAGTTATCTGTTATTTCTTGAATCACGGCACAAATGTTTAATTGCTTTTTAGTTCTTTTTCTTACATCTTAATAAAACTGTCATTTTTAAAACTAAATATAACTGTCCTATTAGTTATCAAATAGTCTCACCACCATTGTAAATAGTTTCTTACCAGTTATAGTCAAATTTAATTGTATGCTTTTACTTATTCTCCAAACTTCTATTCCTTAATATGTAGTCTTCTATTTGGAGTCTTCTTTAACTCCTCAATGACATCAGAAAGCAGCAATAATTGAAATTAGTGTTTTCTTGGGGTATAGTATAAACAGGTTGTCAAGTTAAATCTCTGGCCTCCAGGAATTATTGACATTACTTATATTTTTGTCTATAAGGCACTAATCTAACAGTTGTGGAGATTTGCAAAAGCAGCAGAAATCTCCTCCGTATCCCATAAGATCTAATCACATAAGGGAAGGGTAAAAAGAAAAACTTTAAAAAATATTAGCTGTTATTATTGAAAAAACAAAGCTTTTTTTTAAAGCATGAAGACCTTTCCTGAGTTGAGATAATAGAATAAGACTGCATTAATCCCACGTTATGTAATAATTTGGAGGGAAAAAAAGGGGGCATATTTTGGTAATTGTAGGAAGAAGAGAGCTATAATAATGGAAAATCATATGTTGCAGAGACAGGAAATATAAGAATTTCATCTTCAAGAAATAAAAGAAAAATATATGAGTGATGGAGTATACAGGTAGAAGATTTTAATGAGGATTTGTGGACTGGTACATAATAAGGGTTCAAAATATGTTGACTCTTTTGTTTTATATTTTTTAAATAATGCAGAGAGAAGAATTTTTTTGATTTCCTCATTGAGAAAATAAGTAAATTAATCTGTGGCTTACTACAAAACATGCTTCTCCTCCCTGAATCTATATCACTTGTAATGTGTCTTTCCATTTTCTACTATCAAGAAATGGAGGTCGGGCGTGGTGGCTCACACATGTAATCCCTGCACTTTGGGAGGCCGAGGCGGGCAGATCACAAGGTCAGAAGATCGAGACCATCCTGGCTAACACGGTGAAATGCCATCTCTACTAAAAATACAAAAAAAAAGAAAAATAGCTGGGTGTGGTTGTGGGCGCCTATAGTCCCAGCTCCTCGGAAGGCTGAGGCAGGAGAATGGCATGAATCCGAGAGGTGGAGCTTACAGTCAGCCAAGATGGCGCCACTGCTCTCCAGCCTGGGTGACAGAGTGAGACTCCATCTCAAAAAAAAAAAAAAAGGAATTTTTCCAACTCTTAAATCTGGGCTTGACTTGTGAAATCTGGGCTTGACTTATGACTTACTTGGACTAGTAGCATGTGGCAGAAACAACATCACACTGGTTTTGAACAGTCATTCTTATTTTTGGAATTCTACTGAGATACCATGTGAATAAGCTCTGGCTGGACAGTAAGAGTCAGAGGATTCATTGTCCCTGTTTCCCCAATCAATAGCCATCTAACACCTGAAGCCTAATTTCTTGGCTAAATAGCAGTCAAACAAAGACTTATGGGTGAACTTGGCTGAGATTACAAGAACTGGCCAGCTAAATCCAGGCAAACTTCTGACCCACACAAGAGAGTTAAGTAAAGTTAATGATTTCAAGCTACTAAATCAGTTGATAATTTAATTCAAGATAAAATGATACTGTATCAGTTGACAAATGTCAGTATAAAAGTTAAAATACTGTATTTGAACAAATATTTTTTGAATAACTACTCCAGTTTTAGATATTAAAATTATAGTAATAAAATAAACAGACCAGGCATGGTGACTTACGTGTGTAATCCCAGCACTTCTTAGGAGGCTGAGGTGGGCAGATTACTTAAGGTCAGGAGTTTGAGACCACTGTGGGCAGCATGGTGAAACCCTGTCTCTATTAAAAATATAAAAAGTAGCTATGCATGGTGGCACACAGTTACTTAATGCAGTTACTTGGGAGGTTGAGGCACATGAATTTCTTGAACCTGGGAGATGGTGGCTGCAGTGAGATCGTGCCACTACACTCCAGCCTGGGTGACAGAGATCTCAAACAAAACAAAACAAAACAAAACATAAATTTCTGCCATAGTGGAGCTTGTAGAGAAAATAACGCACAGTAAACAAAGGAAATAATATTTATAATATGTCAGATGTTGATAAAGTGTATGGCAAAAATTAAACTAGGAAACATAAATTGAAATTATTGTGAAGAGATGTGGGAAAAACAAGTGGTTTCAATTAAGATGATATTTTGAGGTTGAAATTGAGAGGGAGAGAGGAAACATGAATCCTCACCCAAAATGTGGTTCAGATATTATAACTATTGACACTCCACACACCAAATAAATTTGAGAGAAAGCTTATTACTCACACAAGGGACTCCAGAGGGAGAGAAGAGTGGGCATAAGATGACTTGGCTAACTTAATGGAGGTAGATGTGTAGAAGGATAAGCCACAGACAAAACCCCTCAGACAACGAGTTAAGGAAGGGCTTTATTCGGCCAGGAGCATCGACAAGACTCACAACTCAAAAACTAAGCTCCCCAAGTGAGCAATTCCTTCCCTCTTAAGGCTTCCAACTCTAGGGGGGTCTGTGTGAGAGGGTCATGATCAATTGAGCAAGCAGGGAGTACGTGACTGGGGGCTGTATGCACCAGTAATTAGAACGGAACAGAACAAGACAAGAATTTTCACAGTGCTTTTCTATACAATGTCTGTAATCTATAGATAACAGAACCAATTACGTCAGGGGTCGATCTTTAACCACCAGGCCCAGGGTGTGGTGCCGGGCTGTCTGCCTGTGGATTTCATTTCTGTCTTTTAGTTTTTACTTCTTCTTTCTTTGGAGGCAGAAATTGGGCATGAGACAATATGAGGGGTTGTCTCCTCCCTTAGATGGAGAGGTAGGTGTTTCTAGTTGCTAAAGGGTGGGAATGAAGAAAAGTTTTCATGTGAAAGCTGGAGATTTGCAAGGTTTAAATTACTCACAGATGCCAAAGGAGGAGGCATACATGGGCTTTCTTGTCCGCCTGTCCGGATGTGGACCAAAGAAAAATGGAAGTAAAAATTTTAAAGGAAGTCAGTAGTCAACTATTTAAAAACTCGAGTCAGCTTGTTTATTACAGTTGGTCAGGCAAAGGCTCCCTGCAAATGTGACATTTGAAATAAAACTTGGAGGCTTTGAGAAGTGATATAATAAAACATACTATTTTCTCTGTCCTAGGTTTCTGGCATAGAGCTTCTAAAATCCCTGAAGTTTCATGAGTAATAGAAGTGTCTCTGTTACACTCATGAGATTGCTCATGGTGGGCCCTGGTGGGCCACTAGTAGGCTTCAGGATGGGAGCTGGTCACCAGAAACAGCAACTGTGTAATTAGAGGGTTGCAACTTTGGGCCAGCCCAACATCCACAGAAAGGAGGGAGGCTAGCCATTAGGGTCAATCATGTGGTCAATGGTTTTATCAAGCATTCCTACATAATAAATCCCCAATAAAAACGCTGAACAGTAAGTTTCTCAGAGTTCTCTCTTGCAAACACATTGGTGTGTGTAGCAATGATGTGCCTGGCCTACGCAAAAAGAAGGCATGGAAGTTCTGCATTTAGGACCCTCCTAGGCCTCATCCTATGTACAGTGCTATTCTGAGTTCTGTGAGTCATTTTAGTAAATTATTGAACCTGAGGAAGTCATGAGAACCCCTAAATTTATAGCCAGTTGGTCAGAAGTACAGGTTGTTTGGTGATCCCTGAAGTATGGCAGGCATCTGAAGTAAAGGCAGTCTTATGGAATGCCCGTAACTTGTGGATTCTGATGCCAACTCTGGGAGGTTACCATCAGAACTGTATTACCATAAAACCAGTTGGTGTCGTGCCAGTTGATTTTTTTACCAGATTATGTGGAGATAGCCTTGTATAAGAGGAAGGAAAAAGATCTTCCCAAGCACAAGGAATAAGAAAGTCAAAGATTTTGCTGAATGAGTGCTTCTGGTATGTTCCAGCAATAGGAAATAGGTCATTGTGGCTAAAGTGGTGTGAGCAAGGTACATGAGATCAGAGAGGTAAAAGGGGATCAGAACATGTGAGACTTTATGGGCCATTGTAAGGGTTTTGCCTTTTGAGTGTTACCAGGGGGTTTTGACTAAAGAAACCTGACTTACAAAGGAATTCCTGTCTTCTGTTTAGTTTTTGGTAACTGGAAAGGCAGATACAGAGATATCTATTAGGAAGCTATTGTAATAATTCCAGATACATTTTTGAAGTAGAAGGGGGGAAAAAAAGGATTTTCAGATGGGTTGAATATAGAGTATAAGGAATGAATGGAGTTAAAAGTGAATAATGTGTTTTTGCATATTTTAATCAAAGTCCAGTTGGAGCTCAGTGGTGGCTTCATCTTCAGAATTCATCTGGATAATTCAGAGCCAGTTCAGGTTACCTGTATCACCAGCCTGGGCCATATTGGCATTTGAGTGCCAATCCTCTGATCTACATTCATAAAATGATTCTGTCTTATTTATTCACATGTTCCAAATTCACAAATAAAGTTAAATGACAGTCTCCTGTCATAAAAATATGTATAGTTATAAGGGATTGTTTACACACTGGGCTGTTTGTTCCAAAGAACAATTGTCAAATTTCTTTTACTTCAAAAATATTAATTGTAAAAATAATGTCATTTTACTCTTAAATTCACCTTTCTATTTCACTAACAGTGTCATTATGAAAACAGGTGTATATATTTTTAAAATTTCACTATCCATACCTATGTAACAAACCTGTACATTCTGCACATGTATCCCACTTTTTAGAAGAAAATAATAATAAATTTTAAAACAAGAACTTAATGTCTTAGTTGAAATGCCTCAAGATGTACTTTCAAAGAAAAACAAACCACTATCTGCCAAGAGAGACTCAGTTTCAAAGTTGCCACCTACTTTTAAATTTAGACATGGATTCAGTCACCTGGGAGACATTATTTATTCTAGGAAGAATCACTTTAATGACCATTCTTAGTTATGTAAATATAATCCAAGTAGACACTTACTGCCCTGAAAAGAAAGATATTATAGGACTTTTTTTTTTTTTTTTTTTTTGGATGTTGACAAAGCATACCTCTGGCGGCAAAAGGGGCTGGACACATTTGCCGGAACCTTGATGGCTTTGTCAGAGAGATTTGTTTTAGCAAAGCAGAGGACTTCTGGAGGCCCTTCTGACCTCATAACCCCAGCTCACTGTGCATATTTTGGCAGCAGCAGCTGAAAGAGTGGGTGTGAATTGAGAAGTTTTAGCTTCAAAGCTAGATTAAAGCTAGCTTTGACCTTTTGCTGAGACCTTAAGTGGCAAAGGGTAAGTATAAATGACCATCCCTGGTAAGAAAAGGTTTCCTGAGGAACTGTTGATGCAAGGAGTGAGGCATCACAACATGTGTGGAGAACACCTGTTTTCAACTGGTATCCCCTGTGATCTTGACAGACCTATGACACCAGAAGAAAAGGGGCCTATTTTAAGTCATGCCAGATGAAGAGATATGTCCTAATCATATCACCATATGAGCATAATATCGGTAGAACATAGATGGATTAGATAGATGGCAGAGATAGATAGATAGATAGATAGATAGATAGATAGATAGATAGATAGATAGATAGATAGATAGATAAATGGATGGATAGATGGAACAAGAGTTTGAGAAAATGGAGAAACTAGAAGTTTCTGCATATCATTTTGAAGGGTTTCATTGATTATATGAAAAATGTTGTTTTTGGACAATGTCTGATTGGGGAGAAATATGAAAATTCATACAGAATTATATAAGTAACTATGTTGGGTAACCAGTGGAACAGATTTTCTCTTTTATTTATTTTTTATTATACTTTAATTTCCAGGGTGCATGTGCACAACATGAAGGTTTGTTATGTATGTATACATGTGCCATGTTGGTGTGCTGAACCAATTAACTCGTCATTTACATTAGGTATATCTCCTAATGCTATCTCTCCCCAACCCCCACCCAGGACAGACCCTGGTATATGATGTTCCCCTTCCTGTGTCCAAGTGTTCTCATTATTCAGTTCCCACATATGAGTGAGAATATGTGGTGTTTAGTTTTCTGTTCTTGCAATAGTTTGCTCAGAATGATGGTTTCCAGCTGCATCCATGTTCCACAAAGGACATGAACTCATTCTTTTTTATGGCTGCATACTATTCCATGGTGAATATGTGCCACATTTTCTTAATCCAGTCTGTAGTGATGGATATTTGGGTTGGTTCCAAGTCTTTACTCTTGTGAATAGTGCCGCAATAAACCTATATGTGCATGTATCTTTATAGCAGCATGATTTATAATCCTTTAGGTATCTACCCAGTAATGGGATGGCTGGGTCAAATGGTATTTCTAGTTCTAAATCCTTGAGGAATCGCCACACTGTCTTCCACAATGGTTGAACTATAGTCCCACCAACAGTGTAAAAGTGTTCCTATTTCTCCACATCCTCTCCAGCACCTGTTGTTTCCTGACTTTTTAATGATTACCATCCTAATTGGTGTGAGATGCTATCTCATTGTGGTTTCGATTTGCATTTCTCTGATGGTGAGTGATGATGAGCATTTTTTCATTTGTCTATTAGCTGCATAAATGTCCTCTTTTGAGAAGTATCTGTTCATATCCTACACCCAATTTTGGATGGGGTTGTTTGTTTTTTTTCTTGTAAATTTGTTTGAGTTCTTTGTAGGTTCTAGGTATTAGCCCTTTGTCAGGTAAGTAGATTGCAAAAATTTTCTCCCATTCTGTAGGTTGCCTGTTCACTCTGATGATAGTTTCTTTTGCTGTGCAGAAGGTCTTTAGTTTAATTAGATCCCATTTGTCAATTTTGGCTTTTGTTGCCATTGTTTTTGGTGTTTTAGACATGAAGTCCTTGCCCATGCCTATGTCCTGAATGGTATTGCCCAGGTTTTCTTCTAGGGTTTGTAATGGTTTTAGGTCTAACATTTAAGTCTCTAATCCATCTTTAATTAATTTTCATATAAGGTTTAAGGAAGGGATCCAGTTTCAGCTTTCTACATATGGCTAGCCAGTTTTCCCAGCACCATGTATTAAATAGGGAATACTTTCCCCATTTCTTGTTTTTGTCAGGTTTTTCAAGGATCAGATGGTTGTAGACATGTGGTATTATTTCTGAGGCCTCTGTTCTGTTCCATTGGTCTATATCTCTGTTTTGGTACCAGTACCATGCTGTTTTGGTTACTGTAGCTTTGTAGTGTAGTTTGAGGTCAGGTAGCACGATGCCTCCAGCTTTGTTCTTTTGGCCTAGCATTGTCTTGGCAATGCGGTCTCTTTTTTGGTTCCATATGAACTTTAAAGTAGTTTTTTCCAATTCTGTTAAGAAAGTCATTGGTAGCTTAATGGGGCTGGCATTGAATCTATAAACTACCTTGGGCAGTATGGCCATTTTCATGATATTGATTCTTCCTATCCATGAGCATGGAATGTTCTTCCATTTGTTTGTGTCCTCTTTTATTTCATTGAGCAGTGGTTTCTAGTTCTCCTTGAAGAGGTCCTACACATCCCTTGTAAGTTGGATTCCTATGTATTTTATTCTCTTTGAAGCAATTGTGAATGGGAGTTCACTCATGATTTGGTTCTCTGTTTGTCTGTTTTGGTGTATAAGAATGCTTCTGACTTTTACACACTGATTTTGTATCCTCAGACTTTGATGAAGTTACTTATCAGCTTAATGAGATTTTGGGTTGAGACGATGGAGTTCTCTAAACATACAATCATGTCAACTGCAAACAGGGACAATTTGACTTCTTCTTTTCCTAATTGAATACCCTTTATTTCTTTCTCCTGCCTGATTGCCTTGGCCAGAATTTCCAACACTGTGTTGAAAAGGAGTGGTGAGAGAGGGCATCCCTGTCTTGTGCCAGTTTTCAAAGGTAATGCTTCCAGTTTTTGCCCATTCAGTATGATATTGGCTGTGGGTTTGTCATAAATAGCTCTTATTATTTTGAGATATGTTCCATCAATACTGAATTTATTGAGATTTTTTAGCATGAAGCGTTGTTGAATTTTGTCAAAGGCCTTTTCTGCATCTATTGAGATAATCATGTGGTTTTTGTCTTTGGATCTGTTTATATGCTGGATTACATTTATTGATTTGCATATGTTGAACCAACCTTGCATCCCAGGGATGAAGCCCATTTGATCATGGTGGATAAGCTTTTTGATGTGCTACTGAATTCAGTCTGCCAGTATTTGATTGAGGATTCTTGCATTGATATTCATCAGGGATGTTGGTCTAAAATTTTCTATTTTTGTTGCGTCTCTGCCAGGCTTTGGTATCATGATGATGTTGGCCTCGTAAAATGAATTAGGGAGGATTCGCTTTTTTTCTATGGAATGGAATAGTTTCAGAAGGAATGGTACCAGCTCCTCCTTGTACCTCTGGTAGAATTCGACTGTGAATCCGTCTGGTCCTGGAGGTTTTTGGGTTGGTAAGC
Source organism: Rhinopithecus roxellana (assembly GCF_007565055.1). NCBI lineage: Eukaryota > Metazoa > Chordata > Mammalia > Primates > Cercopithecidae > Rhinopithecus > Rhinopithecus roxellana. The sequence continues at coordinate 37,104,568 of NC_044558.1, forward strand.
CATTAATTTTTGCTTCAATTTCAGAGCCTGTTATTGGTCTATTCAGGGATTCACTTCTTCCTGGTTTAGTCTTGAGAGATTATATGTGTCCAGGAATTTATCCGTTTCTTCTAGGTTTTTTAGTTTATTTGCATAGAGGTGTTTATAGTATTCTCTGATGGTAGTTTGTATTTCTGTGGGGTCAGTAGTGATCTCCCCTTTATCATTTTTTATTGTGTCTATTTGATTTTTCTCTCTCTTCTTCTTTATTAGTCTTGCTAGCGGTCTATCAGATTTGTTGATCTTTTCAAAAACCCAGCTGCTGTATTCATTGATTTTTTGAAGGGTTTTTTGTGTCTCTAGCTCCTTCAGTTCTGCTCTGATCTTAGTTATTTCTTGCCTTCTGCTAGCTTTTGAATGTGTTTGCTCTTGCCTCTCTAGTTCTTTTAATTGTGATGTTAGTGTGTCAAGTTTAGAACTTTCTTGCTTTCTCTTGTGGGCATTTGGTGCTATAAATTTCCCTCTACACACTGCTTTAAATGTGTCCCAGAGATTCTGGTATGTTGTATCTTTGTTCTCACTGGTTTCAAAGAACATCTTTATTTCTGCCTTCATTTTGTTATGGACCCAGTAGTCATTCAGGAGCAGGTTGTTCAGTTTCCATGTAGTTGAGCGGTTTTGAGTGAGTTTCTTAGTCCTGAGTTCTAGTTTGATTGCACTGTGGTCTGAGAGACAGTTTGTTATAATTTCTGTTCTTTTACATTTACTGAGGAGTGCTTTACTTCCAACTATGTGGTCAATTTTGGAATAAGTGAGATGTGGTGCTGAGAAGAATGTATATTCTGTTGATTTGGGGTGGAGAGTTCTTTAGATGTCTATTAGTTCCTCTTGGTGCAGAGATGAGTTCAATTCCTGGATATCCTTGTTAACTTTCTCTCGTGGATCTGTCTAATGTTGACAATGGGGTGTTAAAGTCTCCCATTATTATTGCGTGGGAGTCTAAGTCTCTTTGTAGGTCTCTGAGGACTTGCTTTATGAATCTGGGTGCTCCTGTATTGGGTGCATATATATTTAGGATAGTTAGCTCTTCTTGTTGAATTGATCTCTTTACCATTATGTAATGGTCTTCTTTGTCTATTTTGATATTCGTTGGTTTAAAGTCTGTTTTATCAGAGACTAGGATTGCAACCCCTGCCTTTTTTTGTTTTCCATTTGCTTGGTAGATCTTCCTCCATCCCTTTATTTTGAGCCTATGTGTGTCTCTGCACGTGCGATGGGTCTCCTGAACACAGCACACTGGTGGGTCTTGACAAATTTTTCTCTTATTGAGAGGGAAAGAAAACCAACGTTTTAAGTGACACAAATGATTTTTACGTACTTCTATGAATTCAAAAGAAGAGATTCACCTGAACAGTTTTAATCAACGTGGGATATTTTTGAAATAAAAGTGTGATTTTCTTTTAAGGCTACTTAGTCAAAGTGTGTTATGTATTTTTCTTTGAAATGTGGTAAAATAAAGTGAAAAGGTACTTTTAAAAAATTTCACTATTGGCACATTTTTTGGTGATATTAAATATACAGTGTCTATATTTTAGAAAAAAAAAGTCTTTCCAGAATCTGCATGCAAACATTCTATCATATATCCATAATTTATGCAAAATAGGTAAATTTTTCATGAAAAATATTAAGAATTTCTGACTCATAAAGTTCAATTCTAACATTTTGTTTAATTTTTGATCATAAGACACTACTTACTACTCAGTTCTTTTATTATTTCTGTTGTAAAGAAATTTACTTTCTAAATTGCCTTGGATTTTTTTAATCCAGAGGTGGTATATGAATACTTGTTTTCATAGGCTTTTATTTTACCCTTAATTTGACTTTACCATATATAGTACCCAAATAAATACTGTGTCTTATTGTTATTACCTGATTGTGATTCAGAATAATCAGTGGCTCAACAGTGTTGGTAAACATTGCTGCATACACAAACTCTCTACTGCTATCCTTCTGGCTCCCACTTCACAAACATGCACACATATAAACATATACATGCACACACAATCATAAATAGAGGGGAGATTCTCTTTTCATCAAACAACTTAATACGCACTGGAATATCTCTGTGAAAAATGAAATATGTTAATTCATTATGTCTACTGTAAAAGGTAAGAACACAAGAGCCAACGTATTATGTTCTAAACCCTATTATTTCTTGATCATTGTACTCATGTCTATTCTCCTTTAGGAATCATGTAGTGATTATTAAGACCATTATCAAGTGGGATTAAAAGAATAATAACAATTAAAGTAGAAAATTTACATGATTTACAACATGACACATTTTCCCATAAAATTCTTTTTCCTGACTTTTAATCTGCTATAATGTTGTGTTAATATTACTCCTTATTAACATAATTTTGACATTTTCTTTTACCTTTGCATATAGAGATCTGTCTCTCTCTTCTTAGAAGGCTCATAATGCACAGTCCTAGATCTTTTTGTCATTTTCTTCTTGTAACATTTCTTAAATTGAATAATGGCTTTGAATTTTCCTGAAAGAAATTCTAGAGGCAAAGTGAAATAGGAAAAAATAATTTAAAAATATAATTCCAACTTTATTTACTATTTATGACAATTACAAAGTTCAAGATAAAGCAAACTAGGTAGTTTTCAAAGTACTGACCAAAAAATTATATTAAGTCAGGAATTAGAAGAGTTGGGTACACGCAGTCCCTTTTTACCTTAGATTATAATATTCCTATTGCACAGGAATGTAAGAATAAAATCAATTACATTTAATAGAATATGAGAGTTGTTTAAAGTTAAAGTGCTATATAAATATATTGTTGTTTATTAAATTCAATAGTCAAGAATGCCTTTTTAATAATATAATTATCCAATAATTTAACAAATGTGTTATACTATGTCTGGGTAAAGCTTTGGGCAAAGTAGTTTGGGAAATGTAAGATTAACAAAATTTCACACTTCCTCACAGTATATCCACAATCAAATAGAAAGACATCAATACAGAGTTAACTTTAGGAAGAATGTAATTAGTTAAATGACATGTTATTTGCAAAGTTCTAAATGAAGAAAGAATACAAGTGATTAATTCAGAACATAGTACCAGTGGAGGTTTCATGGAGAAGATAAGTGTTAGTATTATACATTTCTTTACTGCAGTGTTCAGAAAGTTTTAAGAGGCAAAGGTGGGGAGTATTTTGTTAGGTCCATATGGCTACTAAGGTGAAGATGTCAAATAATACTGTCAATACGCCAAGAAGTCTGAAGGATTTGGATATTTTACTATTTGCAAGCTCACATGTTAGGATGCCATGTTTTCAAGAATATTGGTAGAAGACATAAGACTCCTGGGTGAGATACAAAATACTTGATTATTCATGGCACAGCAGGCAGCACATGCTTCACATTTTCATTGGTTTCTTTTATCATCTAGGTCTTAAAGGAGGAATGTAGACCAGCCTAGGATATTGAACGTGTAGAGGTTTGCATCACATATTAGGCACCCTGGGCTTAGGAAACTCCCCATCTTATAAAGGGGCTGCCAGTAAATCCATCTAGCCGTTGCCCCAGAGTAAGACACTACATTTACTGTTCTGGATAGTGCACAAATCTGCCCTTGCCTCAGAGAAATAAACTGTCTCTATCATCCTCAGTTGTTTGCTGTACAAACATATTTAAAAATATAATACAGAACCTAACCCAAAAGCTATCACAAGATGTGCAGAAATGTGAATGACCCTTGGAGAACTGTCATACAACAACAACACACACACACATACACACACGCACTCTATATATATGAAAAAAGTGTTTATTTCTATAAATGAAGCATTTACCTATAATATTTTATATTGTTGGTCCCTTTATATTATACTTATATATTATACTACATTATATTAATATATATTATGTAGTACATATGTTATCATATGTAAGAGGGAATAGGAAATTTCTAAACATTGCTTGCTGTCCCATTTTCTGTTAGAGACATATTTAACCCAAACATAATGAGATTAAATTTAATGAACATTCTGCATAATGGTTTTCTTTTTTATTTTAATGCTAATCTTTTTTAGTTTATCTTTTATTACATCCAGCCTTTTTCTTTTGTACGTGGTTCCACTAATATGGAAAAATTGGTAACCTAGACTCACTCAGATTCAATAAAACGTACGTTTGATTTTGTGTTCTTGTATCTGTGTGTGCGTGTGTGTTTGTGCATGCATGCATGCATGTGCCAGTTTGCAGGCATTCAAATTCAGAGAGAAGAGGCAACAGTGAAATTATATTTGACTCTAGGAAAATGTATTCTCCTTTTTTTATGGAAAAAAAAACCGGACTTCCTATAGGCAGGCTTCCCTTTTGAGAAGAGAGAGATTAGAAATCTCTAAAACTAAGCTTTGTTCTGCTTGTTCCCGGCACAAGTCTTGCCCTTTGTCTGAACCAATTCTCAGGATCGATCTAAGAGATCAAAGAGAGAGCCTCAGGAAAAGTATATCCGTGTCACACAGATCTCACAGAATTAACAACTCTGAATGCCCAAAGCTACTTAGGAAAATTTTAAAAGAAACTGGATACAAATTTTAAAAACCCTCCTACAGTGGCAATAAAAAGGCATAGAGTTAGACATTCCACAACTGGAATGGTGGTTCTCAGCTCTTTCCATCTTTGTAGTCCACTTTTCTTCACACGTATGCCTTCATTCTCATGCTTACCACCTCATGGCTGTAGAATTCTTGCTTCAATTACGTTTAGTGCATATTCATTATAAGAATGGAAAAAATAAAAAATAAAAACATTGTAGAAAGCACATTTTAGAAAATGTATTTTTTTTCCCCAGAGAAATTCAGCTTCTATTTCATTGGCCAGGACTGTGGGGCAGTGTCATCACTCACTTCAAAAGGGTTTTAACTTTTCCAGAGAGTGCAAAAGATTGACCAAATAAAACTGAGATTTTCTTGGTAAGAAAAAAAGGAAAATATATTTTACATAATCTACTAGCAATGCCTACCACAAACACATTTCCAAGACCCAGAATAGGAATTTCTCCTAAGAAAGTCAAATGAATAAGCAAATGGCTACAACTTAAAAATGCAAGCGATTTGAATAATTCGGAGACCATGTAAAACCTCTGTCTTACTTTGGTCTAGAAGGAGCCAAGTTGATTTTTTAAATCTTTCTAATCAACAACATTTGTGCCCACATTCTCTATTTTCCTGTTCCATACTTTAGATGAATTATTTATATTCCCCCAAGCCAATCTTTACATCTTGGCACCAAATTCCATCCCTTCTCAGTTTTTCAACCATTTTGCTCTAGCAGTACTTTCTTTTATCCTTGGGTATCTTTTTTTTTTTTTTTTCTTTCTCCCAGATTCTTTCCAACAACATGAATATATTATTTTAATTTTCAAAAAAGACCAAACTGGCCAACGTGGTGAAGCCTCGTCTCTACTAAAAATACAAAAATTAGCCAGGCATGGTGGTGTATGGCCATAGTCCCAGCTACTGGGGAGGGTGAGGCAGGAGAATTGCTTGAACCCAGGAAATGGAGGTTGCAGTGAGCTGAGAGATCACTCCATTGCACTCCAGTCTGGACATCACAGCAAGACTCTGTCTCAAAACAGTACCAAAAAAAACAAAAACAGAAAACAAAACAATAAAAACAAACAAATACCTTTGCTCATACCCAGTTTCCTGCCAAATTACTGCCCTAATTGCATAAAAATTTTCATTTTCAATTCCTCTTCCTTATTCTTTCCCAAACCCACTTTAACCAGGTGTTCATACTTAAGCTCAAACATAACTGATCTTAATGATACATCCAGTGATTTCTAGGTTGCCAGTGGATAATTGCTAGTTCCATATTGACATATTATCAGCATTTGATGCAATTGATCATTCCCTCTTCCTTGATATAGGGTCTTTTCCTGGCTTTTAGGACACAACATTCTTGGTTTTTCTCTCACTTCAGAGACTGCTCTGTCTCATCTCTTCTGCTGGTATTTTACTCTTCTCCCTGGACTTCATAATGGTGCAGTATTACAAGGCTTATTTCTTAGTCTTCTTATTTTCACTCTTATATGAACTAATCTGATGGTTTAAATATTATCTATATGCTGACTCTTCCAAAATTTGTATCTTTGGCCTAGATAACTCTCAACATCCTAGATTCAACTGCTTTTTTGATATCACTATTTCACAACTTTTAGACATATCAAACTCAATAAATGCGAATTTGAACTCCTGAACTTCTTCCCCAAATGTGTGCCACTTGCAGCCTTCAGAATCATGGTTGATGTCCACCTCTTTCTTCTATCTTTTGAGGCCCCCCCAAAATTAGTCACTTATTCCTTTCCTTTTCTCTTACATTACATCCTATAGGAAGTTCAATTAGTTCTATCTTCAAAATATATTCATGATCTGACCACATTTTACAGCTGTAGTGAGCTGATATAATTTGAATTTGTGTCCCTGCCCAAATCTTATATCAAATTGTAATCCCCATTATTAGAGGTGGGGCCTGGTGGAAGATGATTAGATCATAGGGGTAGTTTCTCATGAATGGCTTAGCACCATCCCCATAGTGCTGTTCTCCTGACAATTAGTGAGTTCTTATTAGATCTGAAAGTGTGTGGCACTTGCCCGGCTCTCTCTTGCTCCTACTCTAGCCATGTGATGTGCCTGATCCGCCTTCACCTTCTACCATGAGTGTAAGTTTCCTGAGACCTCCCCAGAAACTGAGCAAATGCCAATGTCATGCTACCTGTACAGCCTGCAGAACCACTGAGCCGATTAAACCTCTTTTCTTCATAAATTATCTCAGGCTCAGATATTTATTTGCAGCAGTCCAAGAAGGGACAAACACATGAGCTACAATCATTATCATCTCAATAATCCAAGTAGTCTAAACTGGTCTCCTTTTGTTTCAGAGCAGGAAAGTCCCCAAATTGATGCTCTGTCTGAAAAGATTGTTGATTTTGCCCAGGCAGAAATTCAAGGGTGAGTTAAATAAACAGGTTAATTGAGGCAGCAGCATTATAGCTCTATGACTACTCTTGCAGAGCAGGGCTATCCCAAAGGCAGTATGTTGAAGATAGCAGCTCACAGGCAGTTCTGCTGTCACATCTATATCCACTTTTGTTACATGCAAATTAAGGGTCAGGTTATTTAGAAATTTCTAGAAAAAGGGTGATAACTTCAGGGTTGCCGTCAGGAAATGAGTAAGCTGGTGAATATGTTAGCCAGTCTTCAATCTGGTCCAGAGTTGAGCCCCACCTCTAGAGTCCTGTCCTGCTGAAAGGCTGAAGTGAGGTTGCTGGAAAAGAGCAAGTCAGATACAGTCAGCTCTACACTCAAAATACACAAATAAACCTAATTTCACTCAGGTAAAAGTTGTTATAACATTCTTCAGTTCTCCACATCAAGATCTTGCCCTTCAGCTTATCTTAACTTCCAGCTTCACTCCTGCTCCAGTCACACTGGCCTCTTTGCTGTTACATGAACTGGCTCAGCAAATACATGCCTAAAAATATTTTATTGCTATTCTATCTGCCTCGAATACTTTTTCATTAGTTATCTTTGTGACTATTTACTTCCTTGAGGGACTTGGTCAAATTCTACCTTCTCACTAAAGTTTTCCCTATCCTATTTAAAACTGCAACCATCACCATAACTTCAGCATTCATAACTCCCAGCTTTTCCCTACTGTTTCTGTTTTCCGTTTTCTTATTATCTATTACCCTGTAACTGACTATGTAATTTAAATTTATCTTTTTTTTTTTTTCTTTTGAGATGGAGTCTGGCTCTATTGTTGAGGCTGGAGTGCAGTGGCGTGATCTTGGCTCACTGCAAGCTCCGTCTGCCAGGTTCACACCATTCTCCTGCCTCAGCCTCCCAAGTAGCTGGGACTACAGGTGCCGACCACCACACCCGGCTAATTTTTTTTTGTATTTTTAGTACAGACAGGGTTTCACCGTGTTAGCCAGGATGGTCTCGATCTCCTGACCTCGTGATCCACCCACCTTGGCCTCAAAGTGGTGGGATTACAGGCATGAGCCACTGCGCCTGGTCCCTACATTTATCATTTTTATTATATATAGTCTCACTTAACTTTAATATAACTAAAAATATTTACATTGTTTGGTAATATCTCTATTATCTGGAGGTTAACATTTTCTAGACATTCCCATAAATGCACAGACTAGAATTACATTAAGTTTAAAAACTGAAGCCCAGTGGTTGGTAAATAATGCTCTCAGTTACAGTCTTAGCTCTCGCACAAAAAATCTGTGAGATCTTAGGAGGTCATTTACATTCACCAAAGTTGGTTTATTTACCTAGAAGGTAAAACATACTGGTTCCAAGCTTTGGAGTCAGATCATCTATGTCTCAATACTGAGAAGTCAGTCACTCTAAGCCTTTGTATCCTCACTTAAAAATTTAGCATAATAAAAGTAGTTCTTGCCTAAAGGGTTTCTTATGAAAGTATTCTTGTCAGCATTTAGTATGATACAGAGAAATAAGTCAACAAGTCTTGTCTATTATGATGATTAGTTTTTCAAGTCTGTTTTATATAATAGTAACTAGACACATGTGACTATTTAAATTTAAATTAATTGACATTAAATAAAATTAAAACATTAAGTTTCTCAGTCACACTAGCCACATTCAAGTGCTTAATGACCACATTTGATGGGTGGCTACTGTAGCAGAAAAATGCAAATATATACCATTTCATCACAGAAAATTTTATAGAATAGTGCTGGATTGCATAATTCCATAGGTTCCTTTCAAGTTTAAATTTCTCTAAGTATATAAACTTCAGAGTTTTGGCTGAATCCAATTTACTTTACAGTTCTAATTTTTATTGTTTTAGATTTTTTAATCTTTATTTTTCATTTATTTCCATAGATTTTGGGGGCAACAGGTAGTGTTTGGTTATATAAGTTCCTTAGTGGTGATTTATGAGATTTTGGTGCACCCATCACCCGAGCAGTATACACTGTACCCAACTTGTAGTCTTTTATCCCTCAACCCCACTTCTGCCCTTTATTCCAGGTCTCCAAAGTCCATCATGTCATTCTTACCCTTTTGCATCCTCATAGCTTAGTTTCCACTTATGAATGAGAATATACAATGTTTGGTTTTCCATTCCTTAGTTACTTGACTTAGAATAATAGTCTCCAATTCCATCTAGGTTGCTGTGAATGTCATTATTTCATTATTTTTTAATGGCTGAGTAGTATTCCATGGTGTATATATATATGTGTGTTTATGTGTGTGTGTGTGTATGTGTATCTCACAATCTCTTTACTCATTGATTGATGGGCATTTGGGTTGGTTCCATATTTTTGCAGTTGTAAATTGTGTTGCTATAACATGCATGTGCAAGTATCTGTTTCGCATAGTGTCCTTTTTTCCTCTGTGTAGAGACCTAGTAGTGTGATTGCTGGATCAAACGATAGTTCTACTTTTAGTTGTTTAAGGACTCTCCACACTGTTTTCCATAGTGGTTGTACTAGTTTCCATTCCCATTAGCAGTGTAAAAATGTTCACTTTTCACTGCATTTCTGCCAACATCTATTATTTTTTGATTTTTTTGATTATGGCCATTCTTGCAGGAGAAAGGTGGTATAAAGGGTATTCAAATCTGTAAAGATGAAATCAAACTATCACTGTTTGCTGATGATATGATCATATACCTAGAAAAACCTAAAGACTCCTCCAGAAAGCTCCTACAACTGATAAATGCATTCAGCAGAGTTTCAGGATACAAAATTAATGTACACAAATCAGTAGCTCTGCTATACACCAACAGTGACCAAGCTGAGATTCAAATAAAAACAACTTTTATAATAGCTGAAAATATAATAAAATATTTACGAACATACCTAACCAAGGAGGTGAAAGGCCTCTACAAGGAAAACTGAAACACTGTTGAAAGAAATTATGCATGACACAAAGAAATGAAAACACATCCCATGTTCATGGATGTACAGAATCAATATTGTGAAGATGATCACACTGCCAAAAGCAATCTATAAATTCAGTGCAATTCCCATCAAAACATCACAATCATTCTTCACAGAACTAAAAAAAATCCTAAAATTCATATGGAAACAATAAAGAGCCCACATAACCAAAGCAAAACTAAGCAGAAACAACAAATCTAGAGGCATCACATTACTTGACTTCAAACTATACTATAAGGCCGTAGTCACCAAAACAGCATGGTACTGGTATAAAAATAGGCACATAGACCAATGGAACAGAATAGGGAATCCAGAAACAAAGCCAAATAATTGCAGCCAACTCGTCTTCAACAAAACAAACAAAAACATAAAGTGGGGAGAGGACACCCTATTCAACAAATGGTGCTGGGATAATCAGCAAGCCACATGTAGAAGAATAAAACTGGATACTCATCTCTCACATTATACAAAAATCAACTTAAGATGGATCAAGGACTTAAGTATAAGACCTGAAACCATAAAAATTCTAGAAAATAACATTGGTAAAACTCTTCCAGACATTGGCTTACTCAAAGACTTCATGACCAAGAACCCAAATCAAATGCAACAAAAACAATGAGCAATAGGTGGGACTTAATCAAACTAACAGTTTCTGCACAGCTAAAGAAACAATCAGCAGAGTAAACAGACAACCCACAGAGTGGCAGAAAATATTCATAATCTACACATCAGACAAAGGACTAATGATAGAACCTAAATACCTCAGTTGCTGGTGCAGGACTCGCAACATTTTTTATCTTTGCAATGGGAGCCTCTGATTGCCACTGCTTCCAGTTGTCCATCTTGGCCCTGCCCCCCACCCCCCATGCCCCAGGTACTTTCTTTTGCATTGACTTTACTCTCAAGTGAGATCTCCCTTTTTATGGTGTATGCAATGGTAACTAGCAATTCTAGGCATAAATCTTCATTACTGAGAAAAGATGGTATTTTCTCATGACTGCCTCCAGCAAAGACTTGTGATACCTCAGCTTGGATTACATGTCTATCCATGAACAATTATTATGGACAAGGACATAGATTCTCTGAGTACCATCCCTACCCTAATTTGTTGGATCAGAGTTAGTTTAAATTGAACTTCTGTAAGTATAAAAGAGTTATTTACTACAGTAAGTTTTATGTATGTATGTATGTGTGTGTGTATATATGTGTGTGTATGTGTGTGTATGCACGTGTGTGTGTGTATTCATTTGTGTGTGAATATTTGTATTCCTTTGTGTAATGTCTCATTCAACCATGCAATAAGCAACTTTGACCAGGTTCTTTGTTCATTTTGTTTACCTGTTTATACCTGTGTTTTTCACAGTGCTTAAGAGACCAAAAATAGTTACTAAATATTTGTTGAATGAATGAATGAAAAACAAATAAACATCAGACATGAAGAAAGAGATCAAAGTTTATATTAAGAGTAATAAATTTAGCTGTACATTTACCAGTAATTGCCTTTATATCTTTACAGTCAAACTGAAGAATTTTTTTCAAGTAATTTCATCAGATATTCCACTAGTATCATATACTCGTTGAATAATTAATATTTTTTATTTTGATTTAGAATTAAATTTATGTCTTTGTAGCTGTTTAACAAGATAAAAATTCACAAAGGTATAGACCTTTATGTGCCCATCACTTCATTTAAGACAATTTTATTAGCTGTAACAGAAATTGTAGATTAATCAGTGTATTCGGTTGATCAACATGAACTTAATTTTTTATAATCAAAATGGTCAAAAAACAGTAATTTTATGTGACTCAACTGTAAATAACTTATTGGCTTACCTAACCTAAAAATATACAAGTAGACAGTGGCCGTGCACGGTGGCTCATGCCTGTAATCCCAGCACTTTGGGAGGCTGAGATGGGCAGATCATCTGAGGTTGGGAGTTTAAGATCAGAGTGACCAACATGGAGAAACCCCATCTTTACTAAAAATACAAAATTAGCCAGGCATGGTGGCACCTGCCTACATCCCAGCTACTCAGTAGGCTAAGGCAGGACAATTGCTTGAACCTGGGAGGCGGAGGTTGCGGTAAGCCAAGATCACGCCATTGCACTCGACCCTGGGCAACAGGAGAAAAAATCCATCTAAAAAAATTAATAAATAAAATAAAAAAATAATTACATATATAAGTAGATTTGGTAGAATCTGGCAACATTCTGTCTTTATGGAACTGGTTTCATCCCAAGGGAAGCTTCTCTTATGATACTAAGATGAATTTCAGTAGCACTTAGCATGACATCCTTCCTCATTATTCTTTAAGAAAGAGGGAATGTCTTTTTCACCCTATGTTAAACAGAAGTGCTAAGATGTACTCCCAAATTTCTTAGGTCTCCTACCCACCACTGGACCAATAACTACCTGGCTGAGTTACTTTGCTGTGACTGTTACAACAAAGTACCCCAGACGGGGTTGCTTAAACAACAGAAACTTATTTTCTTACAATTATAGAGGCCAGTAGTCCAAGGTCAAGGTGTTCTCAGTGTTGATTTATTCAGAAGGCCTCTTTCCTGGCTGCTAGATGTCCATCTCCTCTCTGTGTTTTCCCATGGTCTTTTCTCTGTCTCTGTGTCTTAGTCTCCTCTTCTTATAAGGGCATCAGCCACATTGAATTAGGGCCTACCCATTTGGCCTAATTTTAATTTAATTGCCTTTTTAAAGACCCTATCTCCAAATACAGTCACATTTTGAAGTACAGTGAATTAGGACTTTAACATATACATTTTGAGAGTACACAATTCAGGCCACAATACTGGCTTAGACAAGGCTATTTTTTCTACCACTGAAGCCAGAAGAGGAGTTAGTCTTGACAGGACCATATTGCTCCCCAAACTGAAGTCAGGCCTGATGGAAATAGGGATGGGAGAAGGATGCTACAGAGGCAATGGAAATTATTGACTGTCCCTTCTCTAAAAATTAGGATGTATTAGTAATGAATAGACCTACTCTAGGAAAAAATTAGTCCTGACAAAATTCTTGGGAGTTCTGGATGACTGATATATACAAATTTGGCTATGTAATATTATATCTATTTTTGAAATAATATTAAAAATATTACTTTCAGCATTTTACAAGCAATAGTAGTTTAATATGTATCATTTTGTATGCACCAGGTCTTCAGGTGGAGAAGAAAGGAAAATTCTGTTTGACTCTGATCATGAGTGAATTCCAGATGAGCTGAAGAAATGAATTTCCAGTCAAATGAGAAAATGAAAATCTAAGGGAGAGAGAAATGTTAGCCCACTCCAAAAACCCACATATAAGAAAACATAAAATCCTAATAACATCTGGATTCTACAAGGAACTCAAACAAACAAGAAAAAAAAAAACAAATTATCCCATCAAAAAATGTGTAAAGGACATAAACAGACAATTCTCAAAAGAAGATATACAAATGACTAACAAACATGTGAAAAAAAGCTCAACATCACTAATGATCAGGGAAATGCAAATACTTTACATAGGACTGACTAGGCAGCTGGTTTGACACTTGGAAAGGAAGGAGGAGCAGTGTGGTTCAGTGGCCAACCTGAAAGCCACACAAGGTAGAGAAGCCACCACACCCGGCCAAGGGAGGTGGTGAGTGAGCACGTTACCAAGCCTGGGGAACTATGCTTTTTCCATGGAACTGTGCAACTCATGAATTGAAAGATCTCACTTGTGAGCCCACGACATCAGGGCCTTGGGTCCCAACCACAGAGCTACACAGATTCTCAATAGCCACTCCATTAGAATCTGCCTAAGCTTGCAGGGTTCCCAGGGGAGGGGCAGTCATCACCACTACCGTGGCTGCCTGCTGTCTAAACCATCTGAGCTCCTTGCGGGAGGGGCAGCAGCCAACACTGTGGCTTCAGGGCCTCTCTGCAGGAATTCCAACAACTCTAGCCAGGAGCTTAAGGAAAGAAGTTTGATCTCTGTGGGCCTGAGCCCCTAGAGGGAGAGGTAGCTGTAGTCTCCACAGACCAACAGAGGTAGTCTTTTTGCCTGTTAGCTTTGAGGAATGTGGACAGTCCAGACGAATGGGTTTTCCCCCAGTGCAGCACACCCCCACCAACAAGGGGCACCCAAAGTGCTTCCTTAAACAGGTCCTACTTCCTGTGCCACCCAACTGGGTGAGACCCTGCCAACAAAAGTTGTCAGACAACCTATCCAGGAGCATTTATACTGGCATCAGGTCAGTGCCCCTCAAGATCAGAGATCCCAGAAGAAGGAGCAAGTACCCATCTTTGGTGTTCTCTAGCTTCTTCAAGTGACATCTCCAAAGTAAACCAAATAAATAAGGCCTGAAATGAACCCCCAGCAAACCGCAGCAGCCCTACAGAAGAGGGACCTGACTATAGAAAGTAGAACAAACAAACAGAAAGCAACAACAACAGCATCAACATAAAAAGTCCCTACAAAAACCTCAATCAAGGCTCAGTAACCTCAAAAACTGAAACTAGACAAATTCATGAAGATGTGAAAGAATCAACAACAACAAAAAAAACATGGAAAAGGCCAGAGTGCCTCTTCTTCTCCAAAAGATCATGACGCCTCTCCAGCAATGGTGCAAACTGGATGGAGGAAGAGATGGACAAATTGACAGAAGTAGGCTTCAGAAGGTGGGTAATGGAAAACTTTGCTGAGGTAAAGGAGCATGTTCTAACCCAATGCAATGAAGTTAAGAACCTTAATAAAATGTTACAGGAGGTGCTAACTAGAATAACCAGTTTAGAGAGGAACATAAATGACCCGATGGAGCTGAAAAACACAGCACAAGAACTTCATGAAGCATACACAAGTATCAATAGCCAAATCAATGAAGTGGAAGAAAGAATATCAGAGATGGAAGACTATCTTGATGAAATAAGGCAAGCAGACAAAATTAGAGAAAAAATAATAAAAAGGAACAAACAAAACCTCCAAGAATTATGGGACTATATAAAAAGACAAAACCTATGACTGATTAGAATACTTGAAAAAGATGGGAAGAATGAAAGCAAGTTGGAAAACAAACTTCAGGATATTATCCAGGAGAACTTCCTGAACCTAGCAAGACAGGTCAATGTTCAAATTCAGGAAATACAGAGAACCCCCTAAGATACTCCACAAGAAGATCAAACCCTAAACACATAATCATCAGATCCTCCAAGTAAAAAAATGTTAAGGGCAGCCAGAAGGAAAGGCTGGGTCACCTACAAAGGGAAGCCTATCAGACTAACAGTGGATCTCTTAACAGAAATCCTAAAGGCAAGAAGAGAGTAGGGGCCAGTAGTCAACATTCTTAAAGAAAATAATTTTTAACCCAGAATTTTATATCCAGCCAAACTAAGCTTTGTAACGAAGGCAAAATGAAATCCTTTTCAGACAAACAAATACTGAGAGAATTCATGACCACCAGGTCTGTTTTGCAAGAGCTCCTGAAGGAAGCACTAAATATGGAAAGGAAAAACCAGTACGAGACACTGCAAAACAGATCAAAATATAAACACCAATGACACAATGAAGAAATGGCATTACCTAGTGTGCAAATTAATCAGCAAGCATCATGATGACAGGATGTAATTTACACATAACAATATTAACCTTCAATGTCAATGGGCAAAATGCCCCAATTAAAAGATACAGACTGTAAATTGGATCAAGAGTCACGAACCATTGGTGTGCTGTCTTCAAGAGACCCATCTCACATGCAAAGACTCAAGCTCAAAATAAAGGGATGGAGGAATAATTACCAAGCAAATGGAAATAAGAAAAAAGCAGGGATTGCAAACCTAGTCTCTGACAATACAGACTTTAAACCAAGAAAGATAAAAAAAGACAAAGAAAGTCATTACCTAATGGTAAAGGGATCAATTCAACAAGAAGAACTAACTATCCTAAATACATATGCACCCAATACAGGAGCACCCAGATTCATAATACAAGTTCTCAGAGACTGACAAAGAGACTTAGACTCCCATACAATAATAGTGGGAGACTTTAACACCCTACAGTCAATATTAGACAGATTAATGAGACAAAAAATTAACAAGGATATTCAAAACTTGAACTAAACTTTGGATCAAATTGACCTAATAAATATCTACAGAATTCTCTACCACAAAACAAAAGAATATACATTCTTCCCAGTGCCACATGGTGCTTACTCTAAAATCAACTGTATAATTGGAAGTAAAACACTCCCCAGCAAATGCAAAAGAAATGAAATCGTAACAGTCTCTTTGACCACATTGCAATCAAATTGGAACTCAGGATTAAGAAACTCACTCAAAAACCATACAAGTACATGGAAGTTGAACAACCTGTTCCTGAATGACTCCTGGGAAAATAATGAAATTAAGGCAGAAATCAAGAAGTTATTTGAGACCAATGATAAATAAGAGACAATGTACAACAATCTCTGGGACACAGCTAAAGCACTGTTACAAGGGAGATTTATAGCACTAAATGCACACATCAAAAGGCTAGAAAGATCTCAAATAGATACCTTAACAGTATAATTAAAAGAACTAGAGAAGGCCGGGCATGGTGGCTCATGCCTGTAATCCCAAAACTTTGGGAGGCCAAGGCATGCAGATCATGAGTTCAGGAGAACAAGACTGGCCTGGCTAATATGGTGAAACCACGTCTCTATTAAAAATACAAAAAATTAGCCAGGTGTGGTGGCACGTGCCTGTCTTCCCAGCTACTCAGGAGGCTGAGGCAGGAGAATTTCTTGAACCTGGGAGGCAGAGGTCGCAGTGAGCTGAGATCACACCACTGCACTCCAGCCTGGGCAACAGAGTGAGACTCTGTCTCAAAAAAAAAAAAAAAAAAAAAAAAAAAAAAAAAAAAGAACTAGAGTAGAAAGAGCAAACAAACCCAAAAGCTAGCAGAAAACAAGAAATAACTAGGATCAGAGTAGAACTAAAGGAGAAAGAGACACTAAAAAGCCCTTCAAAAAATCAATGAATCCAGGAGATGGTTTTTTTGAGAAAATCAAACAGACCACTAGCTACAATAATAAGGAGAAAAAGAAGAATCAAATAAACACAATAAAAATTAATAAAAAAGACCGGGCGCGGTGGCTCAAGCCTGTAATCCCAGCACTTTGGGAGGCTGAGACGGGCGGATCACAAGGTCAGGAGATCGAGACCTTCCTGGCTAACACGGTGAAACCCCATCTCTACTAAAAATACAAAAAAAAAAAAAACTAGCCGGGCTAGGTGGCGGGCGCCTGTAGTCCCAGCTACTCTGGAGGCTGAGGCAGGAGAATGGCGTAAACCCGGGAGGCGGAGCTTGCAGTGAGCTGAGATCCGGCCACTGCACCCCAGTCCGGGTGACAGAGCAAGACTCCGTCTCAAAAAAAAAAAAAAAAAATTAATAAAACGGTTATCATCACTGATCCTAGAGAAATACAAATTACAATCAGATACTACTCTAAACACCTCTACTCAAATAAAGTAGAAAATCTAGAAAAATTGGATAAATTCTTGGACATATATACCCTCCCAAGACTAAATCAGGAAGAAGTCAAGCCCCTGAATAGACCAATAACAAGTTCTGAAATTGAGGCAGTAATTTGGTTGGCCTACCAACCAAAACAAAGCCCAAGACCAGATGAATTCACAGCCAAATTCTTCCAGAGGTACAAAGAGGAGTTGGCACCATTTCTTTTGAAACTATTCCAACCATTGAAAAGGTGGGATTCATTCCTAACTCATTTTATGAAGCCAACATTATCCTAATACCAAAACCTGTCAGAGACACAACAAGAAAAGAAAACTTCAGGCCAATATCCCTGATGAACATCAATACAAAAGTCCTTAATAAAATACTGGCAAACTGAATCCAGCAGCATAGCAAAAAGCTTATACAACATGACCAAGTCAGCTTCATCCCTGGGATGTAAGGCTGGTTCAACATACACAAATAAATAAACATGATTCATCAAATAAACAGAAACAATCACAAAAACCACATGATTATCTCAATAGATGCAGAAGAGGCCTTTGATAAAATTTAACATCCTTCATGTTAAAAATTCTCAATAAATTAGGTATTGATGGAGCATATCTCAAAATAATAAGAGCAATTTATTATAAACCCACAGTCAATATCATACTGAAAAAGCAAAAGCTGGAAGCCTTCCCTTTGAAAACAGGCACAAGACAAGAACGCCCTCTCTCACCACTCCTACTCAACATAGTGTTGGAAGTTCTGGCCAAGGCAATCAGGCAAGAGAAAGAAATAAAGGTATTCAAATAGGGAGAGAGGAACTCAAATTGTCTCTGTTTGCAAACAACATGATAGTATATTTTAGAAAACCCCATTGTCTCAGCCCAGAAGTTCTTAAGCTGATAGATAACTTCAGCAAGGTCTCAGAATACAAAAATCAATGGGCAAAAATCACAGGCATCCCTATACACAAACAATAGACAACAGAGAGCCAAATCATGAATTAACTCCTATTCACAATTGCTTCAAAGAGAATAAAATACTTAGAAATACACTTAACAAGGGATGTGAAGGACCTCTTCAAGGAGAACTACAAACCACTGCTCAAGGAAATAAGATAGGATACAAACAAACGGAAAAACATTCTATTCTCATGGATACAAACAATGAATGTTGTGAAAATAGCCATGCTGCCCATGGTAATTTATAGAATCAGTGCTATTCCTATCAAACTACCACTGACATTCTTCACAGGATTAGAAAAAACTACTTTAAAATTCAAATGGAACGAAAAAAGAGCCTGTATAGTCAAAACAATCCTAAGCAAAAAGAACAAAGCAGGAGGCATCACGCTACCTTACTTCAAACTATACTACAAACCTGATGAAAACAAGCAATGGGATGGAGAAAGGGTTCCATATTTAATAAATGGTGCTGGAAAGCTGATTAGCCATATGCAGAAGACTGAAACTAGACCCCTTCCTTGCACTTTGTACAACAATTAACTTGAGAAGAATTAAACACTTAAATATAAAACCTAAAACTATAAAAGCCCTAGAAGAAAACCTAGGCAATGCCATTCAGGACATTGGCATGGGCAAAAACTTCATGACTAAAACACCAAAAGTGATTGCAACAAAAGCTAAAATTGACAAATGGGATCTAATTAAATGAAAGAGCCTCTGCAGGAAAAGAAACTATCATCACAGCAAACAGGTAACCTACAGAGTGGGAGAAAATTTTTGCAATCTGCCCATCTGACAAAGGTCTATTATCCAGAGTTTACAAGGATTTTAAACAAATTTACAAGAAAAAAAAAAACATGAAAAAGCAGGCAAAGGATATGAGCAGACACTTCTCAAAAGAAGACATTTATACAGCCAACAAATATATGAAAAAAATGCTCGTCATCATTGATGATTAGGAAGTGCGAATCAAAACGATAATGAAATACCATCTCATGCCTTTAGAATGGTGATTATTAAAAAGTCAAGAAACAACAGATGCTGGAGAGGCTGTGGAGAAATAGGAATGCTTTTATGTTGTTGGTGACAATGTAAATTAGTTCAACCATTCTAAAAGACAGTGTGGCAATTCCTCAAGGATCTAAAACCAGAAATACCATTTGACCCAGCAATCCCATTACTGAGTATATAGTTAAGGAATGTAAGTCATTTTATTATAAAGATGCATGCACATTTATTTTTACTGCAGCACTATTTACAGTAGCAAAGATATGAAACAAACACTCATGGACTGTTCAATTACATAGCAATACTTTTCCTACTATTTATTCATTTATTTATTGAGCTAGATGTATTTAGGTTTATGCTATTTGAATCAAGACTATTGTTAACCAATATACCTCTTTCTTCATGTGGGAACCTATATATCCTTCAGAATGCCTCTCTCCTTCTGCAAAATTTTATGTTCCAATTGTATCCCACATTTAAGTCCAGCACTGAATGTCTCTGTTTGCAATAGTTATCTCTTTCTTTTTACCTTATACATTATTGGAATTTAAGCTCCTTGAAGGATACAAATTTACCTGAAGATGCCTGGTACATAGTATATGCCAATGTCTGGTAAAGAAATGAATGTTCACTCAGAGTATAAAATATATTATTACTGGCATCATTATTGACTTAACATACCATAGAGTGAAGCATTTATATTGAAATGTAGAAAGAAAATAAAGAGAAACTTACCACTGTAAAAGTATGAAAGGCAAGAAGTTTTGTTTCTATAATATATCCTCAAATGTGTATGCTTGGTTTCACAGCTTGAAAATGTCCCTCATATATTCCCATTTGATCCCCAAAACAACCCTGTAAAATAAGCAAGATTAATATCTTGATTTTGTAGAATTGGAAATGGAAGCTTAGAGATTAGTTGATTTATTGAAAGAAATTTATCCAGTAAAGAAGTAGATTCAGGAAAAATACTGGACATATTATGTATTTATACCTTTAGTAGTTTAAAACTAATGATGATTTTATTTTTTGTGTGGTTATACTTCTAGTAGCAGTCTGTTATGAATAATAATTTTTCATAATAAATATGTATAGTAGGAGTTTCTCATCAAAAGTATTTAAGAGACTCATATATAACTGGTATGTAAATATGTCTACTATTTGTGGAATTTAGCCACATTATCTGACTTGCAGAAGTCACAATGTTTCTATATAACATACTTCAAGTCTTGTCTACAAAGTTTAGATAAAGACATAATATATCCCAGTGTAAATATACATATACATGTATCGATATACATGTGTGTGTATTTATATATGTACACACACACACACAAGATATATACACACACACATATATATATATATCCCAGTGTAAATTAGATCACAGAGAAGACCACAGAAACCTTGAGAGAGAGAGAGATTGACTGACAGAGACTCACAAACTTATGTTTGGGTAGTCTAAAGCTTAAACAGTTACTCCACAGTATAATTTTCTTTAAATCCTGTAATTTCTCTCTGCTGTTCTTGGAAATAGCCTTTATCTACATGATTCAGATGACTTTTCAGTACTTCTACATTTTAATTAGGTCGTGGGGAAAGGGAGAAAGGGGTTAGAAAAGATGTAAATATGCCTTGAAATTTTCATGTATCACTTAGATTCACACCTCCTTGGTCAAAACTTAGTTAATGACCACACACAGCTTAAAAGGAGGCTAAGAAATGCAGTCTTTATTTGAGACAGGCATAAGGCTCTGCTAATAATTGAAGATGTTATTATATAAGGCATGACAAAAAAATCTGTTTGGGGATTATCAGTAGTCACTGCCACAATGCTCTCTTGTAGGCAGCTCAAGAAGGTTGACAGGAGAAGACTGGTTGAAGTGATTCACTATGGACAGAAAGAATCAGACCACACAAAGGGTAAGAGGAAGGGGAGGAGTAGCTACTGAAGCAGAAGTTTCACAAAGGTTAGTTCAATGTGCATTAGCTGTGAAACAACTTTGCCCCTAGGAAGATCCCAGAAAGATATTAAGGGGGAAATGTCTTTATTTGACTTTATTTGAGAACTAGTAAGCCATTGGTTGCAGATACATAAACTGTTAAAGTGGCATACTAACCTTCACATGACAGCAAGGCCAAAGGTTCATTTTAGATATATGTGTGTTCGAATCATGATAGTATTTGTGTATGTAGAAAAATAATATTATATGTAAATTTAGTCACATTACAACTGCAGATTCATATTTTTGAATGGCCCTATTGTTAATATGTGATGTATAGAGCAATATAAAATATACATTAAACCTAAGATGTACATAGGTTTAGGGTTGAAGAAAAAAATTAGTCTAACACTGAAAAGTTAATCCATTTCAGCAGAAATAAAATTGACTCAAGATAAAACTTGAAGAACAATTTTGAGGTAGGATTTAAACTGGCTTCTTTAAAAAAAAAATTGTAACTTAAGGGAGTTTCGTGCTATGGTTTGACTATTTGTGCCCTCCAAAATGCATGTTAAAATTTAATCCCCAATGCAGCAGCATTGAGAGGTGGGGCCTTTAAGAGATGATCGAGTCATGAGGGCTCTGCCTTCACCAATGGATTAACTCATTCAGGTATTAATGAATTAATGAGTTAATGGACTCACAGGTTATTATTGGAGTGGGACTGGTGCCTTTTTAAGAAGAGAAAGGGAGACTTTTGGCATACTCTGCTTCCTCAACATGCAATGCTCTGGGCTGCTTCAGGACTCTACAGAGTCCCCACTAGCAAGAAGGCCTTCACCAGGTGAGGCCCCTTGACCTTGGACTTCTCAACCTTCATAGCTGTAAGAAATAAATTTGTTTTCTTTATAAATTATTCAGTTTCAGGTATTCTGTTATAAGTAACAGAAAATGGACTAAGACAGTCAGAGTGTGAAATTTGTGGATGATCAAGTCATTGACATCTTAGATGTATCCAGAGGAGATCTTTGACTTGACCTTTGAGTTATATCT
Organism: Rhinopithecus roxellana; assembly: GCF_007565055.1. Taxonomy (NCBI): domain Eukaryota; kingdom Metazoa; phylum Chordata; class Mammalia; order Primates; family Cercopithecidae; genus Rhinopithecus; species Rhinopithecus roxellana. Next base: position 37,126,987 of record NC_044558.1, read on the forward strand.
GGGTTTCAACTATTCAGCTAGCTGATTCATTTGCTTAGTTTCTGGAAGTAAGAAAACATAGAAAAAGGGAACACACAAATAAAACTGAGTTCAGAAGTCAAAGATTTGAAAATAAGCCCCCAAAATGTATTAAGTTCCACAAACTGGACTTTGTATCTATACTGTCACATTGTTATCTGCAAATTCTTATAACAAGATTCTTCACACTGTAATTTTCAAATTTTACTACAATTTAAGTGTTTGAGGTGTAAAATAGTTTGCGACAAAGAGACACAAAGGAAAAGACTTTACAAGCCCCCAACTGAAATTTAAATGAAAGAAATCTGTTCAACATTTGTTAACCTATACATATATCGATGGACAATATCAGGTAGGAAGGAGTCGCCCTCTTTGAGAGTGCCCATAGGGTATTTCAAAACAGTTTTCTAGAGTTCTGAAAGCCAGACTGGTCATATGACAATAATAAAAGGATGTTTTAAGACTTCTACTATTAGATACTTCCATACCACAAGTAGTTATGAGTGTATCGTGGAATCTAAAGTGCTAGATTTGAATTATGGTATGTAATTGTATGGTGTGTACGTGATAGGGTAAACAGCCCTTAGTATAAAGGCTGGACGAGATGTCTTTTCACCTCTTGACTTTTTATCTTCTATCCTGAGTTGGAAAAAAAAAAAAGAAAATTTTAAAATAACATTGATTGCAGAAAAATAGGTCAGTTGTCCTGTTGTTTTCATGAATACATGATTCCCTATTTTTAAATAATGATGTTCTTTTGACTTAGGATTGTCTTGGCAATGCGGGCTCTTTTTTGGTTCCATACGAACTTTAAAGCAGTTTTTTCCAATTCTGTGAAGAAACTCATTGGTAGCTTGATGGGGATGGCATTGAATCTATAAATAACCTTGGGCAGTATGGCCATTTTCATGATATTGATTCTTCCTAGCCATGAGCATGGTATGTTCTTCCATTTGTTTGTGTCCTCTTTGATTTCACTGAGCAGTGGTTTGTAGTTCTCCTTGAAGAGGTCCTTTACATCCCTTGTAAGTTGGATTCCTAGGTATTTTATTCTCTTTGAAGCAATTGTGAATGGAAGTTCATTCCTGATTTGGCTATCTGTTTGTCTGTTACTGGTGTATAAGAATGCTTGTGATTTTTGCACATTAATTTTGTATCCTGAGACTTTGCTGAAGTTGCTTATCAGCTTAAGGAGATTTTGGGCTGAGACAATGGGGTTTTCTAAATATACAATCATGTCATCTGCAAACAGGGACAATTTGATTTCTTCTTTTCCTAACTGAATACCCTTTATTTCTTTCTCTTGCCTGATTGCCCTAGCAAAGCTGGAGGCATCACGCTACCTGACTTCAAACTATACTACAAGGCTACAATAACCAAAACAGCATGGTAGTGGTACCAAAACAGAGATATAGACCAATGGAACAGAACAGAGTCCTCAGAAATAATACCACACATCTACAGCCATCTGATCTTTGACAAACCTGAGAGAAACAAGAAATGGGGAAAGGATTCCCTATTCAATAAATGGTGCTGGGAAAATTGGCTAGCCATAAGTAGAAAGCTGAAACTGGATCATTTCCTTACTCCTTATATGAAGATTAATTCAAGATGGATTAGAGACTTAAATGTTAGACCTAATACCATAAAAACCCTAGAAGAAAACCTAGGTAGTACCATTCAGGACATAGGCATGGGCAAGGACTTCATGTCTAAAACACCAAAAGCAACGGCAGCAAAAGCCAAAATTGACAAATGGGATCTAATTAAACTAAAGAGCTTCTGCACAGCAAAATAAACTACCATCAGAGTGAACAGGCAACCTACAGAATGGGAGAAAATTTTTGCAACCTACTCATCTGACAAAGGGCTAATATCCAGAATCTACAAAGTACTCAAACAAATATACACGAAAAAAACAAACAACCCCATCAAAAAGTGGGCAAATGATATGAACAGACATTTCTCAAAAGAAGACATTCATACAGCCAACAGACACATGAAAAAATGCTCATCATCACTCGCCATCAGAGAAATGCAAATCAAAACCACAATGTGATACCATCTCACACCAGTTAGAATGGCAATCATTAAAAAGTCAGGAAACAACAGGTGTTGGAGAGGATGTGGAGAAATAGGAACACTTTTACACTGTTGGTGGGATTGTAAACTAGTTCAACCATTATGGAAAACAGTATGGCAATTCCTCAAGGATCTAGAACTAGATGTACCATATGACCCAGCCATCCCACTACTGGGTATATACCCAAAGGATTATAAATCATGCTGCTATAAAGACACATGCACACGTATGTTTATTGCGGCACTATTCACAATAGCAAAGACTTGGAATCAACCCAAATGTCCATCTGTGACAGACTGGATTAAGAAAATGTGGCACATATACACCATGGAATACTATGCAGCCATATAAAAGGATGAGTTTGTGTCCTTTGTAGGGACATGGATGCAGCTGGAAACCATCATTCTTAGCAAACTATCACAAGAACAGAAAACCAAACACTGCATGTTCTCACTCATAGGTGGGAACTGAACAATGAGATCACTTGGACACGGGAAGGGGAACATCACACATCGGGGCCTATCATGGGTAGGCGGGCGGGGGGAGGGATTGCATTGGGAGTTACACCTGATATAAATGATGAATTGATGGGTGCTGACGAGTTGATGGGTGCAGCACACCAACATAGCATAAGTATACATATGTAACAAACCTGCACGTTATGCACATGTACCCTAGAACTTAAAGTATAATAAAAAAAAATTAAAATTAAAAAAAATAATGATGTTGTCATTTAGTAGGCTAACTAGCTGTGACCTTATAAATCTGAGCCAAGGGGCCTGTGCAATTGGAATGAATTGAAAAAGTCTGATGGGGTTAAATGAAATAGAGGCAGATAATGCCTGACAGTAGATCTCAAAACTTAAGGTGCACAGAAATAACCTGAGGATCTCATTAAAAGGCAGATTCTGTTTCATAGGCTGAAGTGAAATATGAGACTCAGTATTTCCAGCAAGTCCGTGGGTGATGCTGACGTTAGCCCATGAACCAAGTTTCAGCTATTGAAGTGAGGATTATATCATAGCTGCTGAGATTTTATCACCAAGTTTGGGTGAACCTAAAACAGAAACCTTTCTAGAGTTAATTTACTGAGCATCACAATTCCTTGGATGATCAGAATTGTCTGACATATTTAAATGTAGTGCAAGTCAAATACCTCAAGTTTGACCAAGACGACCTGAAAGTTTCCTTCAGCTTGACTAAATTTTAGACAGGTCTCTTCCTAAAACTGGGCCTCTAACCTCCTGTTTGTTAGAGCATTTACTTTAGAAAACTTGTCACTGTAAATCCTTTCTCCCACCCTCTGAAATGTATGCAAATATTTTCCCCACCTCCTGTCAGTTTTACAATCCAGGAAATGTCTCTCTTAAGGACCTGGGAATCATCTCTTTGAAATGTAAACAATGAAGGAGGTAGCACCACTATCTCTCAATCTCTGTGGGAAGGTAGGAGACTAACTTCATTTGGCACCAATTAACAAAGATAAATGGCCCAAACACAGAGAACATTCTCAAACTTCATTGCCAAGGATGCTAACTTTGATGACTTCAAACAGAAAAATCTTCAAGATTTCCCTGTACCTAAGTCATGCTGCAAGTCCCCTTCTCCATTTTTACTTAGCTCCAAAAATAAATACTTCCATGAAAACAGCATCATACCATCAGCTCTGGCTCCATTTTCTATGGGCTTAAAACTGTCAATTTGATCTAATGGAGGAGAGACACCTGGAAACTCTTCTCCCAGTTATCTATTCAATCACCATTTTCAGATGAAAAACAAAGCTCTTTAAGTATTAATTTATGCATGCCTGGGAGATGCCTGAGACCCTATATTCCAAATTTCTACTTATAAATAGCCATGATATCCTCCCGCATTTCTTTTATGAATCATCAGAGCTGATATATATATATATATAATATATATATAAATATATATAATTATATATATAAACCAAATATAAATTATTTGGTTTACATACATACAAGGATTATCTGTCTATAAAGTCTAATTGAAATATTCTTCTTAAAGCAAACCAAATTATTTAACCCCAAAATGTACTTCTTGACATATTTCAAGAAGGCTACTTAGAGGAGCTGGAAACACAAGCTGCCTTTTGTTGGTGAGATTTGAATCTGTCAATTTTGTCAATTTTGTTTCTGCATGACATGAAGTAAACAACAGATGCTAACAGGCTTTCACTGAAGTTCCCCCACGCACATCTAGATCTAGGAAAGATTAACCGAGAGTCTGACACTTTTCAAGGTTTGAGGGAAACACTTATTACTATCTACCACTGATTCTCTCCGAGGATTGCTACCGGTTAGGTTCCATGACTGCCTTTTCCCCAGGTAATTTCTCTTCTCTCTTCCTCCTGTCTTGCCACCATAACCCCTTTTGCCATGCTCAGAGTCCTTAACTATAAGATGATAAAAGTGACAACCATCTAGCCATTTGAGATTTTTATATTTTGTATGAATCCCGTGCACGCAGCTGCATGTAATAAAATGTGTATGCTTTTTATTTTTCCTGTTAATATATTATCAATTTGTCTTATAGACTCAAATTATCAAACCTTCAGGGAAAAAATTTAAATTTCCATACAATCTCAATGTATGTAAAGAAAATAAATTTTACAACTGGAAACAAATGCCATCCAAATAAATTAAATGAAACTGTAAAATTCTTTTACTTCCAAAAATATGACTTTTTAAATCAAGTATTTTCTGCTTACTATGGTATTTAATATATTGTTATACATATACATTACATTATATATAATTATTCAACAACTTCCTAAGAAGATTGCTAGCACTGACTACATACTATGTGCCAGACACTTTTCTAAACTCTTTACTGTAATCTTCACAATAAACTATGAATCAGGTACCATTTTTTATTTTTTTTTCTTGATATGGAGTCTCACTCTGTCACCTAGGCTGGAGTGCAGTGGCGCAATCTCCGCTCACTGCAAGCATCGCCTCCTAGGTTCACACCATTCTCCTACCTCAGCCTCCCGAGTAGCTGGGACTAAAGGCACACGTCACCACACCCGGCTAATTTTTGTATTTTTAGTAGAGACGGGGTTACACCACATTGGTCAGGCTGGTCTCAAACTCCTGACCTTGTGATCCACCCACCTCTGCCTCCCAAAGTGCTGGTATGACAAGTGTGAGCCACCGCGCCTGGTCTGGGTACCATTATTATCATCATTTTACAAAGGAATTAGAAACATAAAGATGCCAAGTAAGTTGTCTAAGGTCACATATCTGATACGTGGTGAATCTTGGACTGGAGAATTTACATCCGTAGGCTTAGAGATTAACCATTATACATTTTGTGACAGGCAGTGGCTAATTATGGTTATTTCTCAATGGCTTAAAATTACTCTGGGCCAGTTGCGGTGGCTCATGCCTGTCATTCCAGCACTTTGGGAGGCCAAGGCAGGAGGATCCCTTGAGCCTAGGAGTTCAAGACCAGTCCAAGCAACATAGCAAGACCCCAATATCTACAAAGCAATAGAAAAAATTAGTCAAGTATGGTGTTGTGTCCCTGTAATACCAGATACTCAGAAGCCTGAGACAGGAGGATCACTTGAGCCTGGGAGTTTGAGGCTGCGGTGAGCCATGATTGTGCCACTGCAATCCATTCTGGGTAACAGAGTGAGACCCTGTCTCTAAACAAACAAACAAACAAACAAACAACTCTCAAATTGGAAAAATCAGGGATTGCAGCTAGATCTACCTGTGTATACCTGCGGTTTTTTTTTTTTTTTTTTAGTTCATAATTGTACTAGAGCACTTCTTAACAAAAGGAGCACTTGTTAGCATTTTGCAGTTTTACACATTCCTGACATTATTGCTACTTCAAATCCACCCACAAATTAGCTAGCCTACAACATTACTTTCACTTTACATTTTATGTTTTTATAACTTTGTGATTTTTCAGGCATGCTAATATGAAAACACTCTCGATATTTACATCTGTTAGAAATACAGATGACATAGTACTTTTTTACTTTTTATTATTATTATACTTTAAGTTCTATGGCACATGTGCACATGTGCAGGTTTGTTACATATGTATGCATGTGCCATGTTGGTGTACTGCACCCACTAACTCATCATTTACATTAGGTATATCTCCTAATGCTATCCCTCCCCACTCCCCCCACCCTACGACAGGTCCTGGTGTATGATGTTCCCCTCCCTGTGTCCAAGTGTTCTCACTGTTCAATTCCCACCTATGAGTGAGAACATGCAGTGTTTGGTTTTCTATCCTTGCGATAGTTTACTCAGAATGATGGTTTCCAGCTTCATGCATGTCCCTACAAAGGACATGAACTCACCCTTTTTATGGCTGAATAGTACTCCATGGTGTATATGTGCCACATTTTCTTAGTCCATTCTATCACTGATGGACATTTGGGTTGGTTCCAAGTCTTCGCTATTGTGAATAGTGCCACAGTAAACACACATGTGCATGTGTCTTTATAGCAGTATGACTTATAATCCTTTGGGTATATCCCCAGTAATGGGATGGCTGGGTGAAATGGTATTTCTAGTTCTAGATCCTTGAGGAATCACCATAATGTCTTCCACAATGGTTGAACTAGTTTGCAGTCCCACCAACAGTGTAAAAGTGTTCCTATTTCTCCACATCTTCTCCAGCACCTGCTGTTTCCTGAGTTTTTAATGATCGCCATTCTAACTGCTGTGAGATGGTATCTCATTGTGATTTTGATTTGCATTTTCCTGTTAGCTAGTGATAATGAGCATTTTTTCATGTGTCTTTTGGCTGCATATATGTCTTCTTTTGAGAAGTGTCTGTTCATATCCTTCACCCACTTTTTGATGGGGTTGTTTGATTTTTTTCTTGCAAATTTGTTTAAGTTCTGTGTAGATTCTGGATATTAGCCCTTTTTCAGATGGGTAGATTGCAAAAATTTTCTCCGATTCTGTAGGTTGCCTGTTCACTCTGATGATAGTTTCTTTTGCTGTGCAGAAGCTCTTAAGTTTAATTAGATTCCATTTGTTAATTTTGACTTTTGTTGCCATTGCTTTTGGTGTCTTAGGCATGAAGTCCTTGCCCATGCATATGGCCTGAATGGTATTGCCTAGGTTTTCTTCTAGGGTTTTTTATGGTTTTAGGTCTAACATTTAAGTCTTTAATACATCTTGAATTAATTTTTGTATAAGGTGTAAGGAAGGGATCCAGTTTTAGCTTTCTATATACGGCTAGCCAATTTTCCAGGACCAGATGGATTCACAGTTGAATTCTACCAGAGGTACAAAGAGAAGCTGGTACCATTCCTTCTGAAACTATTCCAATCAATAGAAAAAGAGGGAATCCTCCCTAATTCATTTTACAAGGCCAACCTCATCCTGACACCAAAGCCTGGCAGAGACACAACAAAAAAAGAGAATTTCAGACCAATATCCCTGATGTACATCGATGCAAAAATCTTCAGTCAAATACTAGCAAACCGAATCCAGCAGCACATCAAAAAGCTCATCCACCACGATCAAGTTGGCTTCATCCCTGGGATGTAAGGCTGGGAATCCATCTGGTCCTGGACTTTTTTTCATTGGTAGGCTATTAATTATTCCGTCAATTTCAGAACCTATTATTGGTCTATTCAGGGATTCAACTTCTTCCTGGTTTAGTCTTGGGAGGATGTATGTGTCCAGGAATTTATCCATTTCTTCTAGATTTTCTAGTTTATTTACATGGAGATGTTTATAGCATTCTCTCATGGTAGTTTATGTTTCTGTGGGATCGGTGGTGATATCCCCTTTATCATGTTTTACTGCGTCTGTTTGATTCTTCTCTCTTTTCTTCTTTATTAGTCTTGCTATTGGTCTACCAATTTCGTTGATCTTTTAAAAAAAACAGCTCCTGCATTCAATGGTTTTTTGAAGGGTTTCTTGTTTCTCTATCTCCTTCAGTTCTGCTCTGATCTTAGTTGTTTCTAGCCTTCTGCTAACTCTTTAATGTATTGCACTGTGGTCTGAGAGACAGTTTGTTGTAATTTCTGTTCTTTGACATTTGCTGAGGAGTGCTTTACTTCCAACTATGTGGTCAATTTAGGAATAAGTGAGATGTAGTGCTGAGAAGAATGTATTCTGTTGATTTTGGGTGGAGAGTTCCATAGATGTCTATTAGGTCTGCTTGGTGCAGAGCTGAGTTTGATTCTTGGATATCCTTGTTAACTTTCTGTCTCGTTGATCTGTCTAATGTTGATGGTGGGGTGTTAATGTCTCCCATTATTATTGTGTTGGAGTTTAAGTCTCTTTGTAGGTTTCTAAGGACTTGCTTTATGAATCTGGGTACTCCTGTATTGGGTGCATATATATTTAGGATAGTTAGCTCTTCTTGTTGAATTGATCCCTTTACCATTATGTAATGGTCTTCTTTGTCTCTTTTGAACTTAGTTCATTTAAATTCAGTTTTATCAGAGACTAGGATTGCAACCCCTGCCTTTTTTTGTTTTCCATTTGCCTGGTAGATCTTTCTCCATCCCTTTATTTTGAGCCTATGTGTGTCTCTGCACATGAGATGGGTCTCCTGAATGCAGCACACTGATGGGTGTTGACTCTTTATCCAATTTGCCAGTCTGTGTCTTTTAATTGGAGCATTTTGCCCATTTACATTTAAGGTTAATATTGTTATGTGTGAATTTGATCCTGTTATTATGATGATAGCTGGTTATTTTGCTTGTTAGTTGATGCAGATTCTTCCTAGCATCCATGGTTTTTACAATTTGAGATGTTTTTGCAGTGGCTGTTACCAGTTTTTCCTTTCCATGTTTAGTGCTTCCTTCAGGAGCTGTTGTAGGGCAGGCCTGGTGGTGACAAAATATCTTTGCATTTGCTTGTCTGTAAAGGATTTTATTTCTCCTTCACTTACAAAACATAGTTTGGCTGGATATGAAATTCTTGGTTGAAAATTCTTTTCTTTAAGAGTGTTGAATATTGGCCCCCACTCTCTTCTGGCTTGTAGTGTTTCTGCTGAGAGAGATCCACTGTTAGTCTGATGGACTTCCCTTTGTGGGTAACCTGAACTTTCTCTCTGGCTCCCTTAACATTTTTTCCTTCATTTCAACTTTGGTGAATCTGACAATCATGTGTCTTGGACTGTTAGACGAATGGCTAACTAGAATAACCAGTGCAGAGAAGTCCTTAAATGACCTGATGGAGCTGAAAACCATGGCACGAAAACTGTGTGACACATGCACAGGCTTCAGTAGCCACTTTGATCAAGTGGAAGAAAGGGTATCAGGGATTGAAGATCAAATGAATGAAATTTTGAATTTCTTTCAAAATAAAGCTTCTTCCATAAAGCTTTACTTAAAGGCATTTTTGTTTTCTTCTCTTAGGTAAGGTCATTTTAGTGGAACAATATTAGAATAAGTTTATGCCAGTGAGCCTGGTTAGAGTTTTGATTTTATCATTTGCTAAAAAGTCCTCCTTGGAGAATGAGCATCATGTACTCTCAATGAATTCTCAGATTTTTTTTTTAATGTTTAATGGGTTACAGTATAGAAATGATTAGTAAGAATATTTTATATGATTATTGGAATGCTACCATAAAATGTTTTTTAAAGTGGTATGAAAATCACAAAATGCTATATAAATATAAGTTGTTATTATCATTTCTAAGACATTATTAGAGGGGGCTGAAAGCAAATTACCATAAAAAGCAATTTGTTGGAGTAAGAATCATAGCTAGCATAAGAGTGTACATTCTTTAAGCAGTAGGAGATTTTTCAGCTTGTTTTCATTTTTCCCTAATATTGTAAGCAATGGATAAGACTTAATTGTCATTTTAATTAAATAGCATAGCAACTTACAAGGATATGGTTAGGATTAGTGTTTGACAATTGAGTTAAAAAAATGTGCCTTAAGCTCCTGAGAGTAATGCAATATACACTGATAAAAATAAGTATGTATTTTAAACATCAATGTTGAAAAGATACGTTTAGCCCTACCTTTTATAACAATAGTATATTTTTAAACTTGAAATGAAACTGTTAATGTGAAAAAACCTTTAAAATTCAAAATCAGAACAAATATGTATCCTGAAAGTTATAGGCCAAGTATGAGTTCTGTACTACCTATTAGAATACTCCTATAAATACCCTTCTTTTTAAAAAAGCATAGTAGGCAGTATATTTGAGAGTCACTGAGTAAGATCACTTTAAAATCTTGTGCTAATTCCTGTAAATAGAATGAGCAGTCCATATTTCAAATACATGTTCCTCAAAATCCTTTGTCAACTTAATTTTATGTGTGTTATGTTTAAACTATATTTAAACTGTAATTCTTATTCATGACTGTAATAATAAGCCTTTACATCATTTGTTTAAAGAAGAAAGGAAAACTAACTGATCTTAACTATTTCTACACAGGACAAAATAAGACTTTTATTTATAAAAAATCTTGAGCAGATGGAGATTTTGGTAGAGACACAGGCAGATTGTTTCAAAGACTCTAGAAAATGCATTGATGTATTTAGAAATAACTCACTGGGTACCCATAAAGAGTTTTCTGTATTCTAAAAGATCTCAATTAAGGGATTAAGTCTAATAACTTGTATAAATTATGGCTAAAGTCTAAATGACAAATCCCATGTTGAGGGAGGAAAAGATATAACAATTAGCAAATCAATAACTTTTCCAATGTTTATACTTCAATTTCTAAGCATAAAGTTTAATAGGCTTGTCATGTTTATATCCTGGTTAGAAATACTTCCATAGGCATGAGCTGAATGGAACAAGCCTTTCTAATGTCAAATACAAGACTGGAAATTAAAACATCCTCAATTATAAACAAAATTTACTTTATTTTTGGTCCTTGGTGGCCTACAATGGTAGTTCAAACTTGTAGGTGATAAACGTAACCTCGTAGTGTCTTGCTCTGTTGCACAGGCTGAAATGCAGTGATGCAGTCATAGATCACTACAGCCTCAAACTCCTGGGCAAGCCATCCTTCCACCTCAGCAAGAGTAGCTAGGACTACAGGTAGGTGCCACCATGCCTATTTTGTTTTATTTCATTTTTGTTTTCGTAGAGACAGCATCTCACTATGTTGAGCATAGGTTATTCTTGAACTACTGGCTTAAAGTGATCCTCCTGCCTCAACAACCCAAAGTGCTAAGAATACAGATGTGAGACACCATGCCCAGCCCCAAAATCTTGACTAATTGGAGGATAGCAAAGAAGGACTTTGTCTTTTGTGGCTCTTTTGGAATGGATTTATTTCTGGTTTTCAAACTCAGAGCACTGATTGTCTGATGTCTCCTGAAATATCTCACTAAGTGAAAATAAAAGTCCTAACTTTGCAGGCAGTCCATGTCCTACTATAAACTGAATATCTACATTTCAGTAAAGACAATATAATGGTGTGGCATAGTGAGGCTTAGAATAAATTTACAGATCAACATCATTTTTAATGGATCATGGTTCTCTCACACGTTTCCTTGATGTAAAATAATTTTCTTTTTCTTTCTAAATTTCTTCCCTTATGTAACTAGAAATTAGTTTTTGTTTTGGCTGTGGATAATTTCCAGATTAATATTTCATTCAAACATAGCTGCCTTTTATCAGCATTCATTAACGACTAAAAGTGGTACATGCTCAGTGGACTACATTAATGAATACTTATGGCTTCTATGGATAATCACTTTAGCTAAATTTAAAAAGTGTGAAGACCAGTGATGATGAGCATTTTTCATGTGTCTATTGGCTGCATAAATGTCTTCTTTTGAAAGGTGTCTATTCATATCCTTTGCACTTTTTGATGGGGTTGTTTGATTTTTTTTTTGTAAATTTAAGTTCTTTGCAGATTCTGGATATTAGCCCTTTGTCAGATGGGTAGATTGCAAAAATTTTTTCCCATTCTGTAGGTTGCCTGTTCACTCTGGTGGTAGTTTCTTTTGCTGTGCAGAAGCTCTTTAGTTTTATTAGATTTCATTTGTCTATTTTGGCTTTTGTTGCCATTGCTTTTGTTGTTTGAGTCGTGAAGTCCTTGCCCATGCCTGTGTCACCAGAGAAATGCAAATCAAAAGGTCATCAGAGAAATGCAAATCAAAACCACAGAGGAGAGACCTAAGCAGCCCTTCCTTGCCTGGCCCCATGCATTCCTCCAGTCTCATCTCATTCCACTACTCGCTTCCCATGATCCCCTGGACAGTACCTCAAACTCCTCCAGTATCTGAATTCCTGAGGTTGTTTCTCAACTTCTTGCATTTGCTCAGGCTTTCCTTTGGATGGGGACCACCTGTCTTTCCTTGGATCAGGATCACCTGTCTTTACCCCCAACCCTCTACGTCCTTTTTACCTAAATAGCTCCTCATTACTCATTTTTAATATTCCAGCAGGTATCACCTCCCCTAACAATCATCCTCTCCTGGCTGGGACCCAAACATGTCCAAGAGTGTCAACCATAATACTTAACATTTAGGCACCAATCCAGCACTACTAATGCTGGCCACAGGACTGGGCCAGGGTCCGGAGGCAACCTCATCCCCTGTAGCCTCACTGGGTTTAACCCTATTATTACTGATTCTGGTGGTGGAGCAACTGGAGCAGCCAAAAAAAAAAAAAAAAAAAAAAGTGGGAAGGCAATGATTTAAGCACATATTACTTTAATACTGGTCAGTTAATTTTATTTGTATGTGAAATATAGTATATATAATACATCTGTATGTATTATATATATGCAAATTTGTTTCTAGCAAGCATTTGGACCATAGTCTCCCCCTGCACTTGCCAGCAATATATGCACGTCAACCACCAAATGTCAACTTTTTTTGAGAGTGATAATTATCCTCCCATAAACCCAACATTAATACCCAAAGGCCTTACTGTTTTTCTGTTTCCCTAATTCAAATAAACCTAGCAATAAACATTCTTAAACTAGATGATCGATAGAGAGTTGATGATAAATAATACAGAGCCTTATATAAATTATGGCCAAAGGAAAATACTCTTAGAAGTTAATAGTTGTACTAAGAGGTACCATATAGCCTATTCCAGTATGCTGTGAAATTTACTATTGAATGCATGTTATAAATTTGTCACTGAACAATGAGAAATATGGAATCAAGTCTGTGGAACTATGGGCTCCAAGATTCAATGTAAAATGAAAATTTTCAAAAACTTTTACAATGGTCTACACAAAGTAATAGAAATTCTATATACTCATATGAAGTATGTATGTTCCTACACATAAATAAATTCTGAAAGAACACTTACAGCAGAGGAAGGAGATCCTAGTACCAAAAGTTTTGTAAGGCATAATTCCAATATTTCAATATAATGTTTAAAAAAACTTTTAATTAGTTTTTGCTTGATGATGACTATCAAAGCTTTCTCAAAGTATTATCTTAATAACAATAATGTTAACAATCAATATTAGTGATCTTGTTTCTTTAGCTGACTATAAGATAAATTAAGAAATTTATCTGTTTTATTTTTACCTATGTTACATTTAAGGCTATATCTGAGGTATATACACCAAAACTCTGGCACTCCTTGTTTGACCGTAAAATGGAAGAAAAATTTAAATTATCATAAGTAACTCTTGAGTAAATTACCACCCCCTCACCCAAGGTTCATAGAGTGACAATATACTTATTGAATAGATATTGTGTTAGCTTTTTAAAATGACTGCTGTGACAAATTACCACAAACTTAGTGACGTAATATTATCTTACAGTCTTGTAGGTGGGAGGGCCAGTACAGGTATCACACGGATGAGGAATTGGTAGGACTGCATTCCTTCTGGAGACTTTAGGGGAAAATTTGTTTTCTTACATTTTCCATCTTCTAGAAACCACTTGCATTCCTGACTCATTCCCTATCTTCAATCAAGCAATGGCAGTCAAGTCCTTCTTTCATGGTATCATTCTGACCCACCTTCAACCTCACTGCTTCAGCTTTAGAAACTCCTGTGATTACACTGGGCACAGCTGGATAATCCAGGCTACACTTCCCATCTTGTGGTCAATTGATTAGCAAATTTAAATTAGTCTCAAAACTAAATTCCTTTCCTCCATATAACATAGCATATTTTAATGTCCTGGGATTAGGATGAGGATATATTTGGAAGGCAATTATTTTGTCTATCACTGACATACATAGAGATTCACAGTTTGCAATCAGTTTCATTTACAGATACAAAATTCTTCAAAACATCAAAATTTGCATACCTAATTTTAACCATAAAAAAGATTAAAAGCACATTAAAAGCTTTATTTTTATTCAGTTTATCATTCTTTACTTAGGTAGTTACTTTACTTTTTCATTCCTTGAAGGTTTATTTAACAAAACAGAACAAAACAAAAGAGAGTGGAGAATGCTATTACAAAACAAAAAGGTATATGTGGATAAAAATTACTGAGAATGCAGAAAAAAATGGCATTCTACAATCTTCTTGAAGTGCACATTGCTTTTACAAATCCATAAAACCTGCGGCTTGATTCATTCTAGCATACCCTGATTCTATTCTGAAATCTGCACAGTACTATCCGCTTATCATTTTTTAGCCACTGCTGCTCTTCACTGTGTGTGCCAAGTGAGAAGATCAGAGGTCTAGGTCATAAATGAATACAGAGCAAATCAGCTGCTTTTCTCAGAGTGGCCTGAAGTCAAATACGTTTTAAAGAAATATAATTACAAAATAGCTTGCTGAATTGATGTATTCCATATATTACACGTTTTACTTCTCTTTCCAGTAATATTGTCATGTCTAAATGTGTCCAGAACATGTGATCACTCCCTTTTGCAAGTATATTCTCCAAAATCTCAACATGTAAGACTATGCCCATCTGGTTAAGAAGGTAAGTGTATAGTGTTTGAGCAGGGAATATTTACATATAGCATATATTCCTTAAACTTTTCTGTTGGCAAATATCATTTGAAATATACCATAAAGGTTATTTTCATCCCCTGATGCTTAGGCAGAGTTGAATATAGCAATTTAATCCAAGTAGTTAAAACTCTGAAGAATTTCCATTTTCTTGCTTGATGATTTGTAATATGGTGTGATAAAACAGTATGAACTACATAGGGTGTCAAAATGAGAGTTTCAAATAAGAATCTGGAAAACTTAGTTCAAACTCAAGGTCTGGTACTAAAGTACTAATTATATTTACATCAAAGACAAGTAAGTAGAACACTTTGTTTTTTATATTCTTATTCATCAATCCATCTATGCACCCACCCACCATATCATCTATTATCTAAATATCTGTCAACCTATCTTGTGTAAGTTTGTCTACATTCCACACAACAACTGCTAAAAAGTTAAGTCTACAATATCTAATCCAACTTGTAAACACACTCTGATCATTTTGCCATTATAAAGTTTAAGTATCCATTGTTGCATTTATTATACTCATTCTTCTTAATTGCCTGTCCAGCTAAATCTTACTACTCTTCTTATTAGTCCAGAAGTTAATACCATATAAGACAAGTCTTTAGGAGAAAATTGTTCCTGTGTTTACCGGCTTCACTGATGATTCAAGAATTGTAATAACTGTGGACAATATAAAACTCAATTTAAAGTTTGCAACCAGATTTTAAATATTGATAGAATCAGAAATAACTAAATGCATGGCGTCATATCCCCTTTTCATGAATTGTTGAATTGTATCTGCTTAAGAGGCTAACACAAACAAGTTTTACTAATTTTACCAAAAAGAAAATTGCAGTTGATTCTATCCACAGAATAGCAGCAGATCTGACAGCTTTGTGCCTATTAAATAATAAATCCTTCCTACACCCAAGACAACAGGGATAGTTAACCAATATCACAAGAGGGCTCAAAAAGTCTTCTGGCTTGAACTATTGTTAATTATCATTAAATAGAATATTATTGTTTCTGTGCTGATCTCTAGGTCAGGGATTTTGCAATCCCGACAAAGGGAGATAATTGCATATGGAGTTTTCAATAGTATAGCTTCTTGAGTTCCAAACTCAGAGCTTCTCATTCAGTAAATTCATTTATTTATTGAGTCTTTACTATATGTCAGGCATTGTTGGAGGTAATTGAGAGCTATGGGAACAAAAACAAAAAAAAAATTGTAGAATGTATATTTTAATGAGATAAAAGCATAATAAATACATTTTAAAAGATAAACTTTATAAATAGTACAATGAAAAAATTGGAATAAAAGTAAATGGGAGGTGTTTTAATGTAAATATCAGTCAGGCCTAATTGATAAGGTGACATCTGAAGAAAGCTTTGCAGATATTTTAGGGAAGGTGCCAATTTATTAAATCAGGGGTTTGTCTATTAAGCAGGAGGAACAGCAAGAAAGCCAATGTGACAGGAACAGAAACTATGAGGAAAGGATAAGTTTAAAAATGCGGACATGGATGCAGCTGGAAACCATCATTCTTAGCAAACTATCACAAGAAGAGAAAACCAAACACCGCATGTTCTCACTCATAGGTGGGAACTGAACAATGAAATCACTTGGACTCGGGAAGGGGAACATCACACACTGGGGCCTATCATGGGGAAGGGGGAGGAGGGAGGGATTGCATTTGGGAGTTATACATGTTATAAATGATGAATTGATGGGTGCTGATGAGTTGATGGGTGCAGCACACCAACATGGCACAAGTATACATATGTAACAAACCTGCACGTTATGCACATGCACCCTAGAACTTAAAGTATAATAAAAAAAAAAATGCGGACAAAAACATATCAGATTTTTGGAAGGAGCCATGAATAGCTATTTTAACCAATAAAAATGATTCTGAAACACAACAAGAAATGAGAAGTAATCTCTCTATATGTTTTATTAACCTTACCTGTTAACAAATATGGATTTCAGTTTGTAAAGGTAGAGATTAATATTCATGGAGATAACAGAAATTTATCAAGTGGAGAGAAATATTATTTAAAAATTAAAGATTCCTAGGATTACATATTTGATATATTAAGAGAAGTAAAGGTGAAATATCTCTGAGCTGTGAATTCAAAGCTACTCAGTGATATTGGAAATAAATATGAGTATGTAAGAAAAAATTTGGGAGGTGTATGATACTGTTCTTGAAAACCTAACATTTGTAATTTCCATTCAATAACTATAGATGTTTCCATATTTTTATTTAACCCAATGTTTATTTTGGGTTTTGAAGCACCATATGAAAGTCTAAGTAATTTCTTAATACATATTAGAGAAATGTGAATGTGGAATGTGCATATTTTTTAAATCATAAAAAGTGAAAATTTAGTTTCCGGTATCAAATAATTTAATGTTTTCTAAATGTGACATCAGACTAAAGTCTCAGGGAAAAAAATCTATTAGTATTTTTGAAATACCTAAGTAATAATTATCCTACATTATCAGCATCATGCCCTCTCTTCTCCAAAATCTGCTCCATCTTACTTAATACTGCCACCAAAAATTTTGCAGTTAGCTGAGGTAATCACTACAGTTTTTTTCACCCACAATTTTCAAAAGACTATTAAATTCTCACAACCCCAATTCAACATATTAGATCCTTCTTGCCCTTACCATAGCACTGCCGTAGAACTGAATATTACCTACCTCTCCACTAGGCTACAGGATGATTTTAGGTGTATTTCTACTTTCTAGTACCATCCACTGCCAAGTAATCGTATACCAGAATCTTCTCTTTAAGGAACAAATGTATCCATATTATTTATCTCCTTAAATCCATTTAATAAGCCACTACCAACTACAGAATAAAACTGACATTTCTTTGCAAGGCATAAAATACTCCTATAGGCTCTAGAATCTGCCTGTCTTCTAGTTTCATTTCCCGCAATACTCATGTTCTTCTTGCTATATTCTCCAGCCACGCCAAATAACCCCTTTTTTCACCACCTGATCTCACACCTTCATAATCTTAAACAGGAAACCATCACTTCCTGAAATTCTTTTTAGTCTTATATTTTGCTAGTAAACTATAACTTAACTTTCAAGATCCAATTCAACCATTAGACCTCCAAAGAATAAAATCAATCCCTCTTTTAAACTATATTTTTTGCATACCTCCAATATGAAGGTTTATTACAAATTATTAATATGTTTTGTGTTTTTCATGTCTGCACTATTAAATAATGAGGATTTTTTAAAAGCATGCTTTTTTTTTTTTTTTTTTTTTTTTTTTTACCATTTCTTCTACCCCCATAGCTAATTCAATCCTGGAAATTTAATCTAATAAATATTTGAAGGAAAAATAGATGATGAGAAAGAGACACGGGCAAGAAGGAAAGATGGCAATGCATTGATATTTATGATTCTCTGTTTCCGAGAAAAGCAGTCCAGCTTCCCACTTAATTTCCATATTTAAAAACAGTTATCCAGATACATAATAGAACTTACATGAGTGTGAAACACACACTAGCCTCATATCTTTATAAAATCAACTGACAATAAATTATCTAGGTTATAGAGAAGAAGTAAAGCTAAATTATTTTCCCCAATATCAAAAAGATCTATTGAAGTGTTATTCAAAAATCATATGGCAAGAAAGAACATTCCAAGCATTTCTGAGTAAAAAAACAGAGTTGTGATGCTACAAAGTCTCAACCTTATTTTTCTCTTAAAACCTGGATGCTCTGTAATTTAATATTATCTAAAGAAGAAAAAGTATTGCAAAATAAAAAATTTAATTAATTAAAAATTTGTTGCATAAAAATTCCATATGCTTCAGAAATTCTTTCGCAACATTCCTGACATAGAGACCATTATAGGCTTATTATACATTTTCAGTGAGAGAAAATGTATTTTTCAAGAAACATGGTGTCTTGGATGGTCAGAACTATTGAAAATTCTATTTGAAATCAGGCACTTTTTTTTTTCCTTTGACCCTATGAAGTAACATTGAATAAATTGAATTTTTAAAAATCAAAGACTTCAAACAATCATGCACCTATAGTAACCTCTATTAACTACTATCTCTTATTCACGATAAATACACCAGATTTATTTCATCATTTTTCGAATCAAGCTGTATTTTATGTTATAATCTCAAAAAATTTGAGATTAACAAATTCATCTTCTGAACATAAAGCATAACAAGGACCCATATAAATTACTATAAGTAGAACTGAACACTTTCCTCCAATGTATTCTGACTTACATGACTAATATCTAACCAATATACTCCCAGGCCACAACAACAAAATTTAACTTTCAGTCAGATATTCAGGAAAAAAGTAGCATAAACAGTCTTCTAGATAGCTGAGTATTAAATCTTAGTTTTAGTTTGTAGATTCTATTGAATTGGAGCTCTCCAAGTATTAAAGATTTGATACTGATTGTTTTCTCCCTTTTTTCTTTTTTAGCTATACAAGATTATACTTGTTCTTTTTTTATAACTGATTGTAATACATTGTGGAATTTTGATATATTACAATCTTGAATCACCTTAAATCTTTTATTTACATTGGTGGAATTATCCTTTATTCTCACATGACATTTGCTATAAATTGTTATTATCATTACTTTATTAGACTATCTCAGGTGTAAAAAGAAAAATATAAGATAACTAATTTTTTTTTTTTTTTTTTTTTTTCTGGAGATGGAGTCTCACTCTGTCACCCAGGCTGGAGTGCAGTGGTGCTCCAGCTCACTGCAACTTCTGCCTCCCAGGTTCAAGTGATTTGCCTGCCTCAGCCTCCTGAGTAGCTGGGATTACAGGTGCCTGCCACCAGGCCCAGCTAATTTTTGTATTTTTAGTAGAGATGGG